>NW_005353698.1:1269865-1278704 GCF_000412655.1 Myotis brandtii | reverse complement strand
GGGGGTGGGGGGGAGGGAGATTGTCTGTGGGAGCGCACTGACAACCAGGAGGCAGCTCCTGTGTTGAGCATCTGCCCCCAGGTGGTCAGTGCACGTCATAGCGACTGGTCAACCATTCGTTCTGGTCATTCAGTCATAACAGTCACTTAGGCTTTTATATATATATTAGAGGCCTGGTGCAAAAAATTTGTGCACTGAGGGGGGGTTCCCCTCAGCCTTGCCTGTGCCCTCTTGCAGTCCATGACACCTTGAGGATGTCCGACTGCCAGCTTAGGCCTGATCCCTGGGGTAGCCCTCGCAGTCTGGTACCTTACCACCCGCCTGCTCACTGCTCCTTACTGCTCAGCTCACTGCTCCCTAGCACTGCTGTGGAGGCAAGAGAGGCTCCCGCCACCGCCGCTGCGCTCACCAACCATGAGCCCAGCTTCTGGCTGAGCAGCGCTCCCCCTGTGGGAGCACGCTGACCACCAGGGGGGCAGCTCCTGCATTGAGCATCTGCCTCCTGGTGGTCAGTGTGCATCACAGCAACCAGTCGTTCTGGTCGTTCTGCCTTAATGGTCACTTAGGCTTTTATTATATAGATAGATGTACTCTTTATTATGAAGCCAGACTAAAGGAATTCACTGTTGCCTCCCTGATTAGTAGTTAAGGGAATGAGCTCAGAAGCAGGTAGATGTGAATTCTGCTCTGCTTCCTTTCCATTGTGTCATCTTAGTTAATAACCTTTTGGAGCTTCTAGTTCCTCTTCTGCAAAAAGAGTATAGTCACATCTATGTTCATGTGGTTGTTGAGGAGAGTTATGCAGTGTACACTCTAGCATGTTTTGTCACATAATAAGTACTCATTGATAATTGGATACTGGGATAAAATAAAGTATCCGAGCCCTGACCAGTTTGGCTCAGTGGCTAGAGTGTCGGCCTGTGGACTGAAGAGTCCCAGGTTCGATTCTGGTCAAGGGCATGTACCTTGGTTGCGGGCACATCCCCAGTAAGGGGTGTGCAGGAGGCAGCTGATGGATGTTTCTCTCTCATGGATGTTTCTAACTCTCTATCCCTCTCCCTTCCTCTCTGTAAAAAATCAATAAAATATATTAAAAAAATAAAATAAAGTATCCGATTCTTAAATCTTTTTTCATATTTACTACATTGTCTTCCTTTGACATGAAAGCAGCAAGCCTGAAACCTGCCCAAAGTAAACATGACCAAGTCATCCAACATACAAACTAAAATCCCAAATTGATTTAATACACTGAAAAGTTTTCCTTTGAAGAAAAGGACAGTATCAGTTTCTCCACTTTTCATGGCAGTTGTAAGAAGATTACTCTCTTTGCTGCTCTGAAAAAGTAAGGGGAAAATATGTTAATGTTCTTGGCTTATCTCTCCTGTACTTGCATTTATGCTAATACATGTATATAATATATAGAGAGCCAGAGCTATGTAATTCTTATTGTTCAGTGTCATGCCCAACTAGCTCCTTAATACAGTCGTGTGCTGCTTACAAGGATGTGTTCTAAGAAATGCTTCTTTGGGGGTTTCGTCACTGTGCAAACATCACAGAGTGCATGTACACAAATCTGGATTGTATAGCCTGCTACGTAGCTTGGCTATACAGTGTAGCCTGTTGCTCCTAGGCTACAGCATGTTACTGCACAAAACAACAGGAGCTTAAATCAAGCACAAGAGAAAATGATGTAATCAAGAGAGGGATTAAACATGAGATGTATGAGGTTGCTGTCGGTGTAACAGGGCATACTGTTTGACAACAGAGTTTTTTCATAAGTGAAAAGAGCACACTCTAAAATAATGATACAATGTATATTAAATATATAAACCAGTAACATAGTTGTTTATTATCATGATCAAGTATTATGTACTGTATGTACATATGTGATACGTTATACTTTTATATGGACTGGCTGAGAGGATTAGACAAGGAGGAAAGTTTAAACAATGCTTTAATCATTAAGACCACAATATTGGGGGGCAGGAGTGGGGTGGAGGGGAGTCAATGGGGGAAAGGAGGGGGACCTCTGTAATACTGTCAACAGTAAAGATAAAGTTTAAAAATGACCACATTAATAAGGGCTCTTACAAAATAAGTACCTGATTGGCTACCAAATAGACTGTTCCTCTAGTTTAAAGGACAGAGACAGCTGGGGGTTGGAGTGTTTGAGAGAATTTATGTTTAAATGGACTAGGGGAGAGTTTGTCTAGAATGGCAGGTTAGTTTAAGGAAGATGCTGCTAGAACAGGGGTGGGCAAACTTTTTGACTCGAGGGCCACAATGGGTTCTTAAACTGGACCGGAGGGCCGGAACAAAAGCATGGATGGAGTGTTTGTGTGAACTAATATAAATTCAAAGTAAACATCATTACATAAAAGGGTACGGTCTTTTTTTTTTTTTTAGTTTTATTCATTTCAAATGGGCCGGATCCGGCCCGCGGGCTGTAGTTTTCCCACGGCTGTGCTAGAAGGTAGGTGTGGCAGACGTTGCTGGTTATAACCCTATGTCTATTTTCCCATCTCCCTCAGTAATAGAACTTCTAATTTTTAGTGGTACACTTGGTCATCAGAATATAAGTACATTTAGCCATGGAGTTAAGTTTTGACTAAAGGGTATAAGCGGCAGTGGTACGTACTGGCTGACAAGAAATGACATTGGGAATGTAGGCCACACACAAAGGAATAACAAGATAGAATGATCAAGCATCTTTGATACTATAGAATATCAAACCTACCCTAAATCTCTCTGAAGTTTTACATCTGCTTCATTTGAGCCACTTTTATTTTGGACTAGAGGCCCGGTGCATGAAATTCATGCACAGGTACGGTCCCTGGGCCTGGCCTGTGATCAGGGCCATATTCCCCACCTGCCCGAAGCTGGCCCCGCCCCCCCGCCAACACCCACCCCCGGTTTCCCATTTGCCATCGGGTGATCGGTGCCTGACAGCCAGGGGAAGGGACCAATAGGTTGGCTGTTCCTGCCCACTCGCTGGCCTTGCCCCTGCCACGGGTGGCCATCAGGTGATCAGAGCCTGCCAGCCAGGGGAAGGGACCAAGAGGTGGTCAGTGCACCTCATAGTGATTGGTCCAGCGGTCGTTCTGGTCATTCTGCTGTTAGGGTCAATTTGCATATTACCCTTTTATTATATAGGATTGTCTGTCACTTGCAGCTGAACCTAATCTTAACCATCACAGTAAGTCAACACCCTAAATACTTGGAGAAAGATAGCAGACTTTACCCTGAGGGACTAAGAAACCAACTAATATTCCTGAGAAGGGGAAAATGCAGTGATCCTCAATTTTAGGATACTAATATAGCATCAGGTATGATGCAAATCAGAACAGGGAAAATATTTGGGAGGCTGGTAAAAATGGTGTATGCCATTTGGGAATAAAGCCTGAAACCAGTGTAATGATGAAACCGAGAGAAGGATATAAAACACCTTGAAGGAAGAATCACTGATATTTGGTAACTGACTGGGTATGACATTTAGGAAGGCATAGCGGGTGGACATAGGTAAGTAAAAGATTGCAACAAAGAAAATACCCAGTTTTTTTACATTCATGATCTAGGGCAGTGATTCCCAAAGTGGGTGCTACCGCCCCCTGGTGGGTGCTGCAGCGATCCAGGGGGGCGGTGATAGCCACAGGTGCATTTGTTTTAACTTTTTTTGTATTACCTTTCTATTCTGAGTTCAATAAATAGTTTCATAATTTCAAACTTCAATGTTTCTAATTTACACCTTTCTTTACTATACTTTACAAAAAAGGTAGAAACATTAATACATATATCTTTCTGTTTAATTGCTATTAAAATTTTTAAAAAATTAATTTCCAGGGGGCGCTGAGTAATATTTTTTCTGGAAAGGGGGAGGTAGGCCAAATAAGTTTGGGAACCACTGATTTAGGGTATAACATAGTATCTATAGAAATAGGAAAACCAAGAGGGTAAATGTGGATTGATGGGGGGAGAAGGAAGAGGAAGAGGTAAGTCATGAAATATTTACTGTAAGTTGACATTATAGAAATCCAAGTGGAATTTTCTAGTAGGTACATTGGCAATAAGGTCAGGAGTTTATGAAAGGAAAGTGTTTCAAAGATATATCTGAAGGAGTATTCCTAACAAAGTTAAGTGATGATGTCAGAATTATTAAAAGATAAACTAAGGGATATTAAAAATTTTAAGAGTTTCTTTGAGTAAACACTGATCCCAATCAGGCAGTGCCAAACTGGAGTGCTCTGCTGATGGGAGCTGGGGAAGAGACTTATACACAGACTAGAGGCCCGGTGCACAAGATTCGTGCACTGGTCGGGGGTCCCTCAGCCCAGCCTGCACCCTCTCACAGTCTGGGACCCCTCGGGGGATGTCTGCCTTGCTGTCAATCAGACATCCCTCTTGCAGTCCCAGACCCCTTGCTCCTTACCACCCACCTGTAGCGGAGGCAGGAGAAGCTCCCGCGACCGCTCGACAGCCATCAGCCGGGCTTCTGGCTGAGCGGTGCCGCCCCTGTGGGAGCACATTGACCACCAGGGAACAGCTCCTGCATTGAGCATCTGCCCCCTGGTGGTCAGTGCCTTTCATAGCGACTGGTCATTTTGCCGTTCAGTTGATTTGCATATTATGCTTTTATTATATAGGATGGTGTGGAAGCAAAGCAAGGACATTTTTATTTTAAATATATTTTATTGATTTTTCACAGAGAGGAAAGGAGAGGGATAGAGAGTTAGAAACATTAATGAGAGAGGAACATCCATCAGCTGCCTCCTGCACACCCCCTACTGGGGATGTGCCCGCAACCAAGGTACATGCCCTTGACCAGAATCAAACCTGGGACCTTTCAGTCCACAGGCCGATGCTCTATCCACTGAGCCAAACCGGTTAGGGCAGCAAGGACATTATTTGATTGACTATAAGCTTAAAGCCTGGTTGGCTGTTTGTCATTGGTTGTCCTGTGGTTTTGCTTTTGTAACCTTAAATTTTGGTTTGCTTCCATAGGCCCACAGCATTAGAGCCACCTCAGCCTAATGCCCCCCTTGTTTAATAACACCATAGATGAGAATTCTAAGGAAAAGAGTGAATACAACTGAAAGCTGAAGAGCAGGAAAAAAAAGACCCAGAGAAGTAAAGTATAGTGTCTCACTAGGCATAATGATTTTGGATCAAACTAGAAAACTTCCTGTAATCCTGACATCTAACAAGGTGATGTTGAGAACATTTCCATATGTGTATTGCCAGCTCTGAGTAAGAAATAGTAATCTATTTTTTATCTTTACTACTCTCTTCTGTTTATCAAAGATGATATTGCCATAGATTCTGTGACTAAATCTGATTTTATCAACACTCTTGGTCGTTATATAAATTTCTTATGCCCAGTGTTACAAGAGAGCCTGGTGGCTAAATTCTGTAAGTTTGAAATTCCATGCAGCATTCTTAGTATTAGAGGGATTCCAGATACTACCTTCATCCTGAAGAGGAAAGGGAAGCACCACAAAAAAAGACAAGATTCTAAAATCATACAACATATGCTCACGTCCCTCCACAGACTCAGCCCCAAGGCAAAAACCATATGAAAAGATATGACTACCACACCTATTGTTACAACCTGTGTAGGTAACTGTGACTCGCCTGTCTCCTCAATTGGATGAAAATGGCTCAGAGAATAATCTAAAGGCTTTTCCATTCCCTTACTTTCCCAATTTCATTTTTGTGTGTGGTGCTGTGAGTGTAGGGTGGGAATTGTTTGTTAGCACAGAATAACCTAGTGAAAGCTAACTAATACAGCTAACAATACATCTGAGAGCCATCTTGTTAGGTATTATTACTGCTATAAGGAGTTTTCCCCAGTTCATTATAGAATGACTTATTGAGATTTGTAATTTATTGTTTCAGGTCTTCTATTTAGTCCACAGGCCGATGCTCTATCCACTGAGCCAAACCGGTTAGGGCAGCAAGGACATTATTTGATTGACTATAAGCTTAAAGCCTGGTTGGCTGTTTGTCATTGGTTGTCCTGTGGTTTTGCTTTTGTAACCTTAAATTTTGGTTTGCTTCCATAGGCCCACAGCATTAGAGCCACCTCAGCCTAATGCCCCCCTTGTTTAATAACACCATAGATGAGAATTCTAAGGAAAAGAGTGAATACAACTGAAAGCTGAAGAGCAGGAAAAAAAAGACCCAGAGAAGTAAAGTATAGTGTCTCACTAGGCATAATGATTTTGGATCAAACTAGAAAACTTCCTGTAATCCTGACATCTAACAAGGTGATGTTGAGAACATTTCCATATGTGTATTGCCAGCTCTGAGTAAGAAATAGTAATCTATTTTTTATCTTTACTACTCTCTTCTGTTTATCAAAGATGATATTGCCATAGATTCTGTGACTAAATCTGATTTTATCAACACTCTTGGTCGTTATATAAATTTCTTATGCCCAGTGTTACAAGAGAGCCTGGTGGCTAAATTCTGTAAGTTTGAAATTCCATGCAGCATTCTTAGTATTAGAGGGATTCCAGATACTACCTTCATCCTGAAGAGGAAAGGGAAGCACCACAAAAAAAGACAAGATTCTAAAATCATACAACATATGCTCACGTCCCTCCACAGACTCAGCCCCAAGGCAAAAACCATATGAAAAGATATGACTACCACACCTATTGTTACAACCTGTGTAGGTAACTGTGACTCGCCTGTCTCCTCAATTGGATGAAAATGGCTCAGAGAATAATCTAAAGGCTTTTCCATTCCCTTACTTTCCCAATTTCATTTTTGTGTGTGGTGCTGTGAGTGTAGGGTGGGAATTGTTTGTTAGCACAGAATAACCTAGTGAAAGCTAACTAATACAGCTAACAATACATCTGAGAGCCATCTTGTTAGGTATTATTACTGCTATAAGGAGTTTTCCCCAGTTCATTATAGAATGACTTATTGAGATTTGTAATTTATTGTTTCAGGTCTTCTATTTAGGTCTTTGATTCATTTTGAATTAATTTTTATACATGGGAACAAACAGTAGTCTAGTTTCAGTCTTTTGCATGTGGTTTTCCAATTTTCCCAGCACCATTTATTGAAGAAGCTTTCTTTTCTCCATTGTATGTTTATTCCTTCCTCTTTGTTTATTTTTAAAAAATATTTTTATTGATTTCAGAGAGGAAGGGAGGGGGAGAGAGAGAGAGAGAGAAACACCAATGATGAGAGAGAATCATTGATCAGCTGCCTCCTGCACACCCCACACTGGGGATCGAGCCCACAGCCTGGGCATGTGCCCTGCCTGAAATTGAACCCGGCAACCTCTGGATGCGCAACCACTGAGACACATCGGCCGAGCTATTTTATTACTTTTAAAGATGAACACTAAAATATTTAGGGGAAAGAAATTACTTTTCTGGAATTTGTTTTAAAATGTTCCAACAACAAAAAATAATTCTTTAAAGATTCAGGAAAGATAAAAAAAATGTCAAAATACTGATGATTGTTGAAATTGAATATTTACCTTTTGAAAATTTCAGGAAAAGTTGAAAATATAAGTTTCTTAATGGTGAAGAAACTATTATAAATGGCATCTTCATGTAGGAGAGGAAAGAAATTGTAAACTTTACCTTGTAGTTATGCAGTTTGCCCATTGTTTGGAGCCAAAACTATGCTTTGCATCATAGTTTGCCCTTAAAAAAGTTTTTTTTTAAAATATATTTTATTGACTTTTTGCAGAGAGGAAGGGAGAGGGTTAGAGAGTTAGAAACATAGATGAGAGAGAAACATCAATCAGCTGCCTCCTGCACACCTCCCACTAGGGATGTGCCCGCAAGCAAGGTACATGCTCTTGACCAGAAACGAACCTGGGACCCTTCAGTCTGCAGGCCAACTCTCTATCCACTCAGCCAAACCAGTTAGGGCTTGTTTTGTTTTGTTTTAATAAAGGGGAACCCCGATTTCTGATTTGAGTGAGCAGGGTTGGCTTCTCAGCCACTGTGGTTTCACCATGTAAAGGTGACTTTATTGTTTCAGGTTATGTTTAACTGTCTCTAACAGATATGTTTATCTGTATAAATGTTTCTGTTGTTAACTTGGTTTTGGTTTGGTTATACTAAAACAACATACAGGAACTTGTACGAGTTCACAGGGTACCAGTGTGGACCACACATGATAAGGAACAATTAAGCATTAGTGGGGGAAAAAGAGGAAAATTGAATTCAGACAACATGCATTTGATATTGATACTTCACAGCTAAGAGACATTGGTCAAATCAACCTCTGGGAATATTACATTTCTCTTGGGCAACATGGGAATGGTAACAGGACTATTGTAAAGACTGCATGAGCTACTACGCAAGATGCTTTTTCTACTCTAAAGCATCATACCAAGATAAACATTATTAGCATGAAGAATGAATATTGGCAATATATAATATGATTATTTTCACTTTACAAAAGTGAAAAATTATCTAAATTGATATTTAAAAATAAGTCAAATAAACATACCAAGCTTTTCCATTAAAATATACCAGAGTAATGAAATAATAATTTCATAATACAGATAATTGCCTCAGTTTTATTGTTTTATGCCTTATCTACACTAATAAAAGAGAAACATGGTAATTAGCGTATGACCACTTCCCTTCCCATTGGCTAATCAGCATATCCTTATGCAAATTAACTGTCAGCCAAGATGGCGGCCGGCACCATGCACTGAAGCGAACAGGGAGGCTTGCTTGCTCCAGTGACTGCGGACTCCAACGTTCCCCGCCTGACTTGCCGGCCTCTCAGCTGCAACTCTAAGCAACTATGTTGCAAATATAGAAGCTAAACAAAACCCCAGAAACCAGCCGGACTGAAAGCCAGC
>NW_005353698.1:1259904-1269397 GCF_000412655.1 Myotis brandtii | reverse complement strand
GCCCTGCTCTGTGGGTGATAGAGGGTGGTGCCCCAACCCCCCTCCAAGGGCCTTGCTCTGTGTGTGACAGGGTAGAGCCATAACCTCTCCATCAGCCCTGCCCCGAGCGTGACAGTGGTGGTGCCCCAACCCCCCTGATGGGCCCTGCTCTGTGCATGACAGGGGGGAGCTCCCCAACCCCCTGATTGGCCCTGCTCTGTGCGTGACAGGGGGTGGCGCCGCAACCTCCCCATCGACCCTGCCTTGAGTGTGACAGGGGGCGGTGCCCCAACCCCCCAATCGGCCCTACCCTGAGCGTGACTGAGGGTGGCATCACAACCCTCCGATCCGCCCTGCTCTGTGCATGACAGGGGGCGGCGCCCCAACTCCCCAATCGGCCCTGCTCTGAGCCTGACCAGGGGCTGCATCTAGGGATTGGGCCTGCCTGCTGCCACCCGGGAGCAGGCCTAAGCCAGCAGGTCGTTATCTCCCAAGGGGCCCAGAGTGTGAGAGGGCACAGGCCAGGCCGGGGGACCCCCCCTCCCCCCTGAGGGCACAAATTTTTGTGCACCGGGCCTCTAGTCTATATATATAAAATTCTAAGCTACCAGCCAACCAGCCGACTGGCCAGTGCTATGATGCGCACTGACCACCAGGGGCAGACGCTCAACGCAGGAGCTTCCGAGCTGCGGTGACTTGGCAGTGGTGGTTCTTGGGTGACCCACCCAGAACCAGAGAGGAGGGAGCCCGATTCCAGGGGCATCACCCAAGAACCACCCTCTCACAATAGGGGAACCCTCGGGGGATGTCAGAGAGCCAGTTTTGGCTCGATTCCCGAAGACCAGGCCCAGGGACTCCACCAGTGCATGAATCTGTGCACCAGGCCTCTGGTCATTAATAATCATAATTTTTGTGTGTGTTTATTTTAATTTCACCTAGTCAGCTCCACCTCTTCAAAAACTTATAGGCGCCCGGCCTGCGTGGCTGAGTGGTTGAGTGTCGACCTATGTCCCAGAAGGTCAGGGTTCGTTCGATTCCCTGTCAGGGCACATGCTCAGGTTGCAGGCTCGATCTCCAGTAGGGAGCATGCAGGAGGCAGCCAATCAATGATTCTCTCTCATCATTGATGTCTTATCTTTCTCTCCCTCTCTCTTCCTCTCTGAAATCAATAAAAATATATTTTAAAGACTTATAGGTAAACTTAGTATCATTCTGAGGAGAAACAGGCAGCATTAACTGACTTAGATTATTTTCAGTAATTTATAATTTCAGTTTGCAGTCAATACTCAGGTTGTTATGCTTCTTATGCTCTTCAACACAGTTTTCCCCTAAATCATATAAGGCACATAAGTGTCCTACTTTAATGAAAAGTTGTTCTTTCAATGTAATTATAAAAATAACCTTTTCCTTTACCCTCTTTTCAGAAAAAAAAAATGTCCCATGAAAGAACATGACTATCTCCTCAAAGTAAGTGATGATGTAAGAGCCATAAAGTACTTCAAAAACAAACAAAAAGCGTCCCCCTGCCTCCTAATAAACAGCAATAAGAAACACATTTCATCTGACTCTCCATATTTCCATCAGGACAAGGAGTAGATCAGCTCAACCAATACACAGCTCCACGATGGCTTTTCACTTCATGCCTGCTACACCTCATTTCACTAAGTGATGTGGGACCTTATGGAGTTAAGTTATTATTCTGTCTCTTCAGATGAAATGATAGAGAAAACATTATATTGTTGTGGATATTGTTAGCACTCCCAATACCTTTGTCGACTAGCTTTTCCATTTTTTCTTGTCCTCACTTTCACTATTTTTAATTGTTTTTCAGTCCAGATTGATCTTTTTCCATTAAAATTATTATTTATTTTCAAAAAGGTTATACTTTTACATGTTTCAGTATTTTCAAGGTTAAAAAAGAGGTATATAGTGAAAATTCTCTCTCCCATCCTATCCTTCAGTTACCTAGAAATACGTGCTTTCCCCATATGTTTCTTGATCGCCTGCTTTTGTTCATGTTGCTATCCTTATCTGAAATGTCCTTCAAACATCTTTCAGTTTCTGCCCTTCACGTCTTCAAAATGTAGCTTAATACTCTCTTTTAATGAGCCTTTTTCTGAACCATCATCTTTATAATTGATCCCTTATTCTGCATAATCAAATGTGGCTTGTACCCTGTTTTCATTAATATGCTTAAACTTGCTAATGCTCCTAAACTATTTTTATATTTCCTGCATAGATTTTAGCTTTCCAAATAGCTTACAGATTTGGCTCCTCAAAAGCAAGCAATGACTTGTATTTCTTTTGTTCTCCACATAGCATGTAATCTGGACCTATGCAAGTAGCTGAGACCTTATACCGTATCTAGCCTGCGAAATCCCTACCTGGTTATTCTCAAAATTTGCTATTAGCATCACCTGTAGAGGTTTGGAAACTCAGAATGCCCTGGCTTCACACCATACCAAGTAGATCAGAATCTGGGGGTGGGATTTAAGCATGAGTGCTATTTAAAATTCTCCAACCTGCAGCTAAGTTTGAGAATCAGTTACCTAACCCACCTCCATGCACTCATCACAGTTGAGTATCTTATTTCATGAGAACATACTCTTGGACAGACTGACAGCTGTCAGAGAGGAGGGGGATGGAAGGGGTGGGAGGAACTGGATGAAAGAAGGTGAAGGGATTAACCATAACCCAGAGACACAGATAACAAGGTGGTGATGACCAAGGGAAAGGGGTGGGACTGGAGGGAGGTGGGCAAAGAAGGGGGGGGGATGGGGACATTTGTAATAGAGTCAATAAAAATAGAGTTTTAAAAATGCTCTTTCTGCCCAGCTGGTGTGGTTCAATGGTTGAGTGTCGACCCAGGAACCAAAAGATCGCTGCTTGAGCCCTAGTGGGGTTGGCTCAGTGGACAGAGCGTTGACCCGCAGACTGAAGGGTCCCGGGTTTGATTCTGGTCAAGGGCACATACCTCGGTTGCAGGTTCCCTGGCCCTGGTTGGGAGGCAACCAGTCAATGTGTCTCTCTCACATTGATGTTTCTCTCTGTCTCTCCCTCTCCCTCCCACTCTTTCTAAAAAAAAAAAATCAATGGGAAAATATCCTCAGGTGAGGATTGATCAAAAACAAAACAAATAAAAAAAGAAATCATTGTTTGATTTCCGGTCCAGCCACATGCCCGGGTGTGGGCTAGATCCCCAGTAGGGGGCCTGCAGGAGGCAGCTGATAGATGATGTTTCTTTCTCATTGATGTTTTTATCTCTCTATCCCTCTCCCTTCCTCTCACTCTAAAAATCAATAAAAAACATATCTTAGAAATGCTCTTTCTACCAATGTCAGCGGAGTCCCTCCTGCGTACGCACCCACCTTCTCCTGCTTTGCGGCCCTTGTGGCTCACACAGAGTCCCCCTTCCTCCCACAGGCTTCCTTCCAGTAGCCACATTTTCTTCGCCCTCCTTCCCTGAAAACCTCCTCATAAGGCTTCGCTACACAGATGGCTGTCGTTTTTTACCTCCAAGTCTCTCTTCAACCAACTTCTATATGGCTTTCATTCCCATCAGGCTTCCAAAAATGTTGTTGTCCTGTAGCCAGACCCCAGGGCCAGTCTTCTGCCTTCTACCTCTCAGCTGCATGAGCACTCTTGGCTCCAACACTCTTTTCTTAATTCCCAGGATACCACATTGCTGCTCTTTCTCTCCTTCAATTGCCTTCCCCCCTTGTATTGCCTCTTCACTACCTGACTTCAAGGGCAGCTTCCCAGGGCTTGGTCCTAAGCCCTCTGTTTTCTCCACCCATTTCCATGGATAACTTGTATATAAAGATGATTTCAAATAGTAAGTAGTTGAAATTTTTTTTACCTTACTAGGTAAATGTTTATTTTCAGTGATACTAGAAAAGACTATAACCTACATGTCAAACTCACTTTAACACTATAAAGTGGGCTTTGCAGATGCTGCGGCCCCGGAGCTGCCCGTGGCCAGCTATGGTGAACCCCACCGTGTTCTTCGACATCGCCATCGACGGTGAGCCCTTGGGCCGCGTCTCCCTCGAGCTGTTTGCAGACGAAGTTCCAAAGACAGCAGAAAACTTCCATGCTCTGAGCACTGGGGAGAAAGGATTTGGTTATAAAGTTCCTGCTTTCACAGAATTATTCCAGGATTTATGTGCCAGGGTGGTCACTTCACACGCCATAATGGCACAGGCGGCAAGTCCATCTATGGGCAGAAATTTGAGGATGAGAACTTCACCCTGAAACATACAGGTCCTGGCATCTTGTCATGGCCAATGCTGGACCCAACACAATCGTTCCCAGTTTGTCATCGTCACTGCCAAGACTGAGTGGATGAATGGCAAGCATGTGGTCTTCGGCCGGGTGAAAGACAGCATGGATATTGCAGCAGCCATGGAGCGCTTTGGGTCCAGGAATAGCAAGATCAGCAAGAAGATCTCCATTGCTGACTGTGGACAACTCTAATACATTTGACTTGTGTTTTATCTTAACCACCAGACCATTCCTTCTGTAGCTCAGGAGAGCACCCCTTCACCATGATTTGCACAAATTTTTGTGCACCGGGCCTCTAGTCTATATATATAAAATTCTAAGCTACCAGCCAACCAGCCGACTGGCCAGTGCTATGATGCGCACTGACCACCAGGGGCAGACGCTCAACGCAGGAGCTTCCGAGCTGTGGTGACTTGGCAGTGGTGGTTCTTGGGTGACCCACCCAGAACCAGAGAGGAGGGAGCCCGATTCCAGGGGCATCACCCAAGAACCACCCTCTCACAATAGGGGAACCCTCGGGGGATGTCAGAGAGCCAGTTTTGGCTCGATTCCCGAAGACCAGGCCCAGGGACTCCACCAGTGCATGAATCTGTGCACCAGGCCTCTGGTCATTAATAATCATAATTTTTGTGTGTGTTTATTTTAATTTCACCTAGTCAGCTCCACCTCTTCAAAAACTTATAGGCGCCCGGCCTGCGTGGCTGAGTGGTTGAGTGTCGACCTATGTCCCAGAAGGTCAGGGTTCGTTCGATTCCCTGTCAGGGCACATGCTCAGGTTGCAGGCTCGATCTCCAGTAGGGAGCATGCAGGAGGCAGCCAATCAATGATTCTCTCTCATCATTGATGTCTTATCTTTCTCTCCCTCTCTCTTCCTCTCTGAAATCAATAAAAATATATTTTAAAGACTTATAGGTAAACTTAGTATCATTCTGAGGAGCAACAGGCAGCATTAACTGACTTAGATTATTTTCAGTAATTTATAATTTCAGTTTGCAGTCAATACTCAGGTTGTTATGCTTCTTATGCTCTTCAACACAGTTTTCCCCTAAATCATATAAGGCACATAAGTGTCCTACTTTAATGAAAAGTTGTTCTTTCAATGTAATTATAAAAATAACCTTTTCCTTTACCCTCTTTTCAGAAAAAAAAAATGTCCCATGAAAGAACATGACTATCTCCTCAAAGTAAGTGATGATGTAAGAGCCATAAAGTACTTCAAAAACAAACAAAAAGCGTCCCCCTGCCTCCTAATAAACAGCAATAAGAAACACATTTCATCTGACTCTCCATATTTCCATCAGGACAAGGAGTAGATCAGCTCAACCAATACACAGCTCCACGATAGCTTTTCACTTCATGCCTGCTACACCTCATTTCACTAAGTGATGTGGGACCTTATGGAGTTAAGTTATTATTCTGTCTCTTCAGATGAAATGATAGAGAAAACATTATATTGTTGTGGATATTGTTAGCACTCCCAATACCTTTGTCGACTAGCTTTTCCATTTTTTCTTGTCCTCACTTTCACTATTTTTAATTGTTTTTCAGTCCAGATTGATCTTTTTCCATTAAAATTATTATTTATTTTCAAAAAGGTTATACTTTTACATGTTTCAGTATTTTCAAGGTTAAAAAAGAGGTATATAGTGAAAATTCTCTCTCCCATCCTATCCTTCAGTTACCTAGAAATACGTGCTTTCCCCATATGTTTCTTGATCGCCTGCTTTTGTTCATGTTGCTATCCTTATCTGAAATGTCCTTCAAACATCTTTCAGTTTCTGCCCTTCACGTCTTCAAAATGTAGCTTAATACTCTCTTTTAATGAGCCTTTTTCTGAACCATCATCTTTATAATTGATCCCTTATTCTGCATAATCAAATGTGGCTTGTACCCTGTTTTCATTAATATGCTTAAACTTGCTAATGCTCCTAAACTATTTTTATATTTCCTGCATAGATTTTAGCTTTCCAAATAGCTTACAGATTTGGCTCCTCAAAAGCAAGCAATGACTTGTATTTCTTTTGTTCTCCACATAGCATGTAATCTGGACCTATGCAAGTAGCTGAGACCTTATACCGTATCTAGCCTGCGAAATCCCTACCTGGTTATTCTCAAAATTTGCTATTAGCATCACCTGTAGAGGTTTGGAAACTCAGAATGCCCTGGCTTCACACCATACCAAGTAGATCAGAATCTGGGGGTGGGATTTAAGCATGAGTGCTATTTAAAATTCTCCAACCTGCAGCTAAGTTTGAGAATCAGTTACCTAACCCACCTCCATGCACTCATCACAGTTGAGTATCTTATTTCATGAGAACATACTCTTGGACAGACTGACAGCTGTCAGAGAGGAGGGGGATGGAAGGGGTGGGAGGAACTGGATGAAAGAAGGTGAAGGGATTAACCATAACCCAGAGACACAGATAACAAGGTGGTGATGACCAAGGGAAAGGGGTGGGACTGGAGGGAGGTGGGCAAAGAAGGGGGGGGGATGGGGACATTTGTAATAGAGTCAATAAAAATAGAGTTTTAAAAATGCTCTTTCTGCCCAGCTGGTGTGGTTCAATGGTTGAGTGTCGACCCAGGAACCAAAAGATCGCTGCTTGAGCCCTAGTGGGGTTGGCTCAGTGGACAGAGCGTTGACCTGCAGACTGAAGGGTCCCGGGTTTGATTCTGGTCAAGGGCACATACCTCGGTTGCAGGTTCCCTGGCCCTGGTTGGGAGGCAACCAGTCAATGTGTCTCTCTCACATTGATGTTTCTCTCTGTCTCTCCCTCTCCCTCCCACTCTTTCTAAAAAAAATCAATGGGAAAATATCCTCAGGTGAGGATTGATCAAAAACAAAACAAATAAAAAAAGAAATCATTGTTTGATTTCCGGTCCAGCCACATGCCCAGGTGTGGGCTAGATCCCCAGTAGGGGGCCTGCAGGAGGCAGCTGATAGATGATGTTTCTTTCTCATTGATGTTTTTATCTCTCTATCCCTCTCCCTTCCTCTCACTCTAAAAATCAATAAAAAACATATCTTAGAAATGCTCTTTCTACCAATGTCAGCGGAGTCCCTCCTGCGTACGCACCCACCTTCTCCTGCTTTGCGGCCCTTGTGGCTCACACAGAGTCCCCCTTCCTCCCACGGGCTTCCTTCCAGTAGCCACGTTTTCTTCGCCCTCCTTCCCTGAAAACCTCCTCATAAGGCTTCGCTACACAGATGGCTGTCGTTTTTTACCTCCAAGTCTCTCTTCAACCAACTTCTATATGGCTTTCATTCCCATCAGGCTTCCAAAAATGTTGTTGTCCTGTAGCCAGACCCCAGGGCCAGTCTTCTGCCTTCTACCTCTCAGCTGCATGAGCACTCTTGGCTCCAACACTCTTTTCTTAATTCCCAGGATACCACATTGCTGCTCTTTCTCTCCTTCAATTGCCTTCCCCCCTTGTATTGCCTCTTCACTACCTGACTTCAAGGGCAGCTTCCCAGGGCTTGGTCCTAAGCCCTCTGTTTTCTCCACCCATTTCCATGGATAACTTGTATATAAAGATGATTTCAAATAGTAAGTAGTTGAAATTTTTTTTACCTTACTAGGTAAATGTTTATTTTCAGTGATACTAGAAAAGACTATAACCTACATGTCAAACTCACTTTAACACTATAAAGTGGGCTTTGCAGATGTCGCGGCCCCAGAGCTGCCTGTGGACAGCCATGGTGAACCCCACCATGTTCTTCGACATCGCCATCGACGGTGAGCCCTTGTGCCGCGTCTCCTTGGAGCTGTTTGCAGACGAAGTTCCAAAGACAGCAGAAAACTTCCATGCTCTGAGCACTGGGGAGAAGGATTTGGTTATAAAGTTCCTGCTTTCACAGAATTAGGTCACCACTACATGAGGAACTGTATTAAAGGGTCGCGGCATTAGGAAGGTTGAGAACCACTGATCTGTGGGGAGAAATATGATGATGAGAATTTCATCCTGAAGCACATGGGCCCTAGCATGTTGTCCATGGCAAATGCTGGGCCCAACATAAATGGCTCCCAGTTTTTCATCGGCACTGCCATGCCCAAGTGATTGGATGGCAAGCATGTGGTCTTCAGCCAGGTGAGAGATGGCATGGATGTTGTGGCAACCAGGGAGCGCTGTGGTCCAGGAATGGCAAGACCAGCATGATCACCATTGCTGACTGTGGGCAACTCTAATACATTTGACTTGTGTTTTATCTTAACCACCAGACCATTCCTTCTGTTGCTCAGGAGAGCACCCCTTCACCATGATTTGCTTGGAATGTTCTATAATCTTTGTGCTCTTGCCACAGTTCATTGGGTTCTATAATTTCCCTACCCCTTCCCAGTCTAGCTAGATTGCAGAGTTAAGTTTATGATTATTAAATAAAAACGAGACAGTTGTCTGTCAAAAAAAGACTATAAAGTGAAGGGGGATGAGTTTAAGTAGTAAATCATCTTGCAAACCATAAAACACCCTTTACACGTCTCTCTTCTTGCCCTAAATTTCTTCAAATCACAGCTATCTTCCCTCTTTCCTAAGTTCTCCATTAACTGCTAGGTCTCCCCTTTTCTCTAGATTTCCCCCTAAACATACTCTCCAGCTTCCTGTCTCCATTCTCCCCACACCCCCTCACCTCCAGTGGAAACTCATCTTGATGATAATACACCCTGTATGGAAATTGCTTGTATTGAGAAGTTATAATTCACCTACAGGAAAGTCTTCAAAATATACAATACATATATTGCAAGGAAATGGTAGAAAATTTACTTGATATAGAAGGAGGACTCTGGGGAAGGAAAAAATGGGTCAATTAAGTAGTATAAAAATGTATCCTATCTAATAATAGAGAAACATGGTAATTAGCCGTGCCTCCGTTACCCTTCCCATTGGCTAATCAGGGCGATATGCAAATTAACTGCCAACCAAGATGGCGGCCGGCAGCCAGGCAGCTTGAAGTGAACAGGAGGCTTGTTTGCTTCAGTGATGGAGGAAGCCAAGGTTCCCAGCCTACCTTGCCGGCCTCTGAGCTTGCAGTTTAAGAAACACTGTTACAAATATAGAAGCTAAACAAAACCCCAGAAACCTGCTTTCAGCCAGCAGGGCTTCAGCAAGCAGGACCGCAAGATTGTTTCAATTATAGAACAAACGCAGATCCCTGCTTTCAGCCAGCCGGGATCTCAGAGCTGGAGTGAGCAGGACTGCAACAGTGTTACAATTATAGAACCCAAACAAACCA
>NW_005353698.1:1244090-1257242 GCF_000412655.1 Myotis brandtii | reverse complement strand
TCCGTCATGGAACAAATTAAACTTGTAATTCAAGGCCCCACTGTATATATAAAAGGCTAAGTTGACTCGCCCATGCATGACACATATAAAGCTCTTGCTGGCACCAATCGCACATGTGTGTTTCAATCTGTCATTGTCGATCGTGAATTTGGTTGACACTTCTATTATAAAGAAAGGGCGAATAGCGATATTAAAATATTTCCTCTACTTTATTTCATTTCAATGTGCATGAATTTGTGCACCGGGCCACTAGTTTAAATAATAAAGTCTGTCTCAAATATGTTTTTATTATGTAAGTGTCTAGAATAATTCACATTTAGAAATGTTGGTATACTTTAAGAACCGGGAGTCTCAAAAGCACTTAGACATCAAAGCTGTCATTTCGATCACCAACTTATTTAAAACATTTAATAGGACAAAGCATTGTCAATATATAAATCTATCTAATTATTAAATTAGCATCTCAAAGATTCTAACAGAATAGATATGATACAATAAATTTACTATTCTCTAGTAGTTCTGTTAGTTTTCTTAACCCTGACATAATAATAAGGTCTGATATGATATAATGTAGCTAATAATTCTATTAGTATCTATAGTTATGTCTATCTATAATAGTAAAAGTGTAATATGCTAATTAGACCGGACGTCCTTTTGGACGTCCTTCCTTCCGGACAAAGCCGCAGTGGGCAGGGGCCGTGGCAGAGACGGCAGAGGCCCCCCTCTGTGGCAGTGGCGGGTGGGGGCTGAGGCAGAGGTGGCTGTGGCAGCAGCAGGGGCCAAGGCCCTTGCACAAATTTCATGTATCAGGCCCTCTAGTTAGATTATAATAAAGCTCCAAGAAATATACTGTTTCCTAAGGACAGGAAATAAGACAATACAGAAGTCAATAACAATGGGTAACCAATTTTTATTATTATTTTACAGTTTAACCAAATGTTTGTGAAGCGTTTTCCCGTGTCTCATCTCATTTGATTCCTGGAGTAGGTAGATAGGAAATTCAGTAGAATCCTATTTTCTTTTCATTAGCCAGAAAACGGAGATTTAGAAAATTTATAAACTTGAACCAACTGAAAAGAAGTAAGAAATGGTGGAACTTGAAAATGACTCAGGTTTTCTCTCTGTGCAGAATATAGTCAAACACTGCTGCAGTTAAATATTTTGCCCTTTTTTCTCCCTGCATGATCTTCAATAATAATATGCTTCATGTTGACAGTTACTGGTGTGTTGCTGACAAATTACCTGAAAGAGAAGTTGGGGTGCTTCACTGGGCTGGAAAAAGTTTAGCTACATCAGAAAGCAGGTCTAATTAAGCAAGTGTATCTATACAGTTGGGCCTTGACTTACGATTGTCCCAACTAACGAGTTTTTCGAGATACGAGCCGTCTCTCGGCCAATTTTTTGCTTTGAGATGCGAGCTAAAATTCGGGTTACGAGCCAGCTTCAGATGCCCCACCGCTAGTTGGCGCAGCAAACGTCACAGTGAACGCCACAACATCAGCCCAGTATCACGTGTCTCACTCGTTCACTTTTTGATTTGACATACGAGTAATTTGAGTTACGAGCTCCGTCATGGAACAAATTAAACTTGTAATTCAAGGCCCCACTGTATATATAAAAGGCTAAGTTGACTCGCCCATGCATGACACATATAAAGCTCTCGCTGGCGCCAATCGCACATGTGTGTTTCAATCTGTCATTGTCGATCGTGAATTTGGTTGACACTTCTATTATAAAGAAAGGGTGAATAGCGATATTAAAATATTTCTTCTACTTAATTTCATTTCAATGTGCATGAATTTGTGCACCGGGCCACTAGTTTAAATAATAAAGTCTGTCTCAAATATGTTTTTATTATGTAAGTGTCTAGAATAATTCACATTTAGAAATGTTGGTATACTTTAAGAACCGGGAGTCTCAAAAGCACTTAGACATCAAAGCTGTCATCTTGATCACCAACTTATTTAAAACATTTAATAGGACAAAGCATTGTCAATATATAAATCTATCTAATTATTAAATTAGCATCTCTAAGATTCTAACAGAATAGATATGATACAATAAATTTACTATTCTCTAGTAGTTCTGTTAGTTTTTTTAACCCTGACATAATAATAAGGTCTGATATGATATAATGTAGCTAATAATTCTATTAGTATCTATAGTTATGTCTATCTATAATAGTAAAAGTGTAATATGCTAATTAGATTCGACATCCTTTTGGACGTCCTTCCTTCCGGACAAAGCCGCAGTGGCAGGGGCCGGTGGCAGAGACGGCAGAGGCCCCCCTCTGTGGCAGTGGCGGGTGGGGGCTGAGGCAGAGGTGGCTGTGGCAGCAGCAGGGGCCAAGGCCCTTGCACAAATTTCATGTATCAGGCCCTCTAGTTAGATTATAATAAAGCTCCAAGAAATATACTGTTTCCTAAGGACAGGAAATAAGACAATACAGAAGTCAATAACAATGGGTAACCAATTTTTATTATTATCCCTATAGAGGCCCAGTGCACGAAAATTTGTGCACTCGGTGGAGGGGTCCATCAGCCTGGCCTGCGTCCTCTCACAGTCTGGGAGCCCTCAGGGTATGTCCAACGGATGGCTTAGGCCCGCTCCCTAAGGGAGGGGACCTAAGCTGCAGTCTGGCCTCCCCCTGTGAGAGGTGACTAGCAGGCTGATCAGGGGACGGCGCAGGCAGCGTGCGGCCAGCCCCACCCCCCATTACACCAGTGCTGCTGGTGGCCTCCCTCTGCAGGAGGCGATCCAGCCGGGCCAATCTGGGGACAGTGAGCGGCAGGCCCTGTCCCGAATTGCCCCACCACTGCCACCGCCCGTGGCCTTCCTTTGCAGGAGGTGACTGGGCGGGCAGTCAGGGGATGGCGCTGGCCCCCATCGCTCTGCCGCTGGTCACTACCTTCCACCCTACCCCATCTCTGTCCCCTCCCTCTGCCCTTGGCTGGCCTGGCACCACCTGCTCTCTGGCCCCGCCCCCTGCCGACCGTTCATTCCACCGTTCGGTCAATTTGCATATTACACTTTTATTATATAGGATTGCTACATTTTTGCTTTGTTTTGCAGTCTTCAATGGTCATCTCTTCAGCATCACAAACTCTGTCTGCTGACAAACTGTAAATAAGGCAGGTAAATAACACACAAATTCATAGTTTCTTGAGCATGAAACAGTACCTGCTTTAGACATTTATGGAACAACTTTTAATAATTCAGCCTTTGCATTTGTGGAGGCTTATATACTATATTCCTGAATATTTACTTGTTAAAAATTAAGCTAACATTGTTAAATAAATATATGCATTATTCTCCTACATTGAAAAATTACATTTACAATGACAAAAATAGAAGTGTGAAGGGCTATGTTGTTTTTACATAACTCCAACTCAGAAAATGTAAAGGATGACTGATTTTAATTACAGTTGGCATGTCTGGCCTTCTGTTAATAGACCAGTGATGTTTGGGTAGTATAAAGGTATATGCAATTAATAAGTTATTATATACTTTGTAATATTTGTTTTTCTTGCTTTCATTTTAGAAAAATAGAGTTATGATCAATATTTTCATTTAATATATGTTGACAGCTTGCCAAATTAAACATTTTGTGATTCATTGAAACTTTGTGATAGTTTTCAAAATGAATTAGAATGAGGCAAAGCTTCACTCTGCTGAAGCAATAATACCTATATTTTTAATAGAACTCAAAGCAATACTTAGATATGATAGGGAATCATGAATTTTACATGTCATCTTCAAGTGTTATAATGGGTTTTCATATGGCAAGTTATTGGTATCCCATAAGATTTTACAAAATACTTAAAATTGCATTGCCATTATTTATATTGCAATTTATCCTGTCCATTAAAGCAACATTTAAATCTGGATAGTAATATAAAGAATTGATTAATGTTCTATCTAGACTTACATATTCAATCTATATATGACTTACATAATGAAAACTGTTCTTCAGCTACCATGTGCAACTGTGGTGATTATCATTGTCAGTTACTTTGTGAGTATTTCTAAAACCACAAATGGAACACACACATAAAGCAAAAAAGTGTACGCTAGTCACTACTGGGAAACAAGATTTTGTAATGTAAGAAACTACTGTATTGCCCTGGTTTCAGACTTGCCTTGTAGATATTTGATGCAACAACAAATAACCCTATTTCTAAATAAAGAAGTATATTTCTAGGACATAAGAAACAAAGTCAAATCTCTATTTTGTTAGAGTTATACGGTAGAAGGCAAATGTGGATATTTTGAAATGTCCCAAATATTTGAGATAATGGATTAAAAATTCTTATCTACTCACCAATAAATTTTTTAAATTTCTATACATTATTATTATTTTTTAAATTTTATAAGATTTTATCTGAGCCAAACTGCTGATATACACTAGAGAGTAAGATCTCAAATGATCTGCAGTGGAACAGTACTGCAGCTTCTTTTAAGCATCGGATAAAGTACCTTCCAATGAGGTTGGAGAGTGTTTTTTATTTGATGTTCTTTCAAAAAAAAATAATAAATCTCCAGGTGGCAGTCAATAATCTTTACAGCCTTTGTCTCCTGGGAGCTCATTTGCAACTTGGCATTTTCTTGAAGTGACTCTATCAAACCTTGACAATAGTGTAAGATTTCTCCTTTCAATAATGTCAGCTCATAAGTTCCTTCATCTAAGTCCAGCTTAAATGCACTGGGATGCATGAAGGAATGCAAAAACCGAAAATGGGGCGCCAGGGAGTAGGGAAGAACCAAGGGGCCATCTTGGGTTTCTCATAACCCTATTTGTTTAATTTACAACCATTGTTTACCTACACAACTATCCTAGAAGTTTTCATCACTTATTTTACAACTAGAAGCCCAGTGCGAAATCACGCACGGTAGCCCGACGCTGCTCGCAGCCCTGCCCATCCGCTCGCCACTGCTCTCTGCACTCGCTGCCCCGCCCACCACCCGCCTTGCTGCGATTGGAGCCTGTGGGCCGAGGGGGAGGGACCGAGAGGTGCTCCATGCACCTCATGGTGACCGGTCGTTTGGGTGTCCTGGTCGTCACGGACACTGGCTTTTTTATATATATAGATGCTTCCCATGCAATTTCAAATCTTTTGAGGGGTCCCAGGGACCCTTCTGAAACACCACAAAGTTTTTCCTACATATATTGAGGTTTTAACCCTTGAAACCTCAGTCTAATGAAAACTAAGAAGTAATCAATTAGCATTCTTTAGCTTGAACATTTTTTTAAAAATATATTTTATTGATTTTTTACAGAGAGGAAGGGAGAGGGATAGAGAGTTAGAAACATTGATGAGAGAGAAACATCGACCAGCTGCCTCCTGCACACCCTGTACTGGGGATGTGCCTGGGACCTTTCAGTCCCGAGGCCGAGGCTCTATCCACTGAGCCAAACCGGTTAGGGCTAGCTTGGACATTTTATAAAGACATTTTATAACCTCTAGAAACATTTTTCATAGACATAAAAGTCAACTATTAACATGGATTTACTTTGTAAAACCCAGGCAAAATAAAGACAGGTCTGTTTTACTTAAACCAACAAACTTAAGCTAACTTTTTTTTTTTTAAATATATTTTATTGATTTTTTACAGAGAGGAAGGGAGAGGGATAGAGAGTTAGAAACATCGATGAGAGAGAAACATCGATCAGCTGCCTCCTGCACATCTCCCACCGGGGATGTGCCCGCAACCCAGGCACATGCCCTTGACCGGAATCGAACCCGGGACCCCTGAGTCCGCAGGCCGACGCTCCATCCACTGAGCCAAACCGGTTTTGGCTTAAGCTAACTTTTATTTACTGAGGATTAATCTTAGACAATGTGAACTTAAAAAGCATTTTAATTAGTTTTTACATTTCTAAGAATTTTAGAATATCCAATCCTCACAAGCACTTGCCTTTAAGTTAATTTTAAGAATACCATTTGGTGGTAAAAAAATTACCTTACATTTACAACCATAAAGGGGTGGCAAAAGTAGGTTTACAGTTGTGAATACCTGAAACAAAGTTCATTCTTGTATTATTGCTTATTAATTTTTGCATTATTTTCCATATGAACAACTGTAAAGCTACTTTTGCTCACCCCTGTACATATATAGACATGCACAGACAGACAAAAAAAATGGAGACCTTTTAGCCATGAGAAAAACTCACTAGTTTATAAAAGAACAATCAAATCCAAATTTTGCCCTGGAAGCATTTAAAATTTATGTCACATTCCAAATGACCTCCCACCTTTTAAAATAAGGAGAGCCATTTTTAATTCCATAAAGAATTGGGTTGACACCTAAATGACATCACAGGTTGATCCATTTACATAAATATCCATATCCAAATCCTCTTTTGGAAGCATTGAGAGATAGACTTTAGAGCCGGCTTTTACTAAGAGTGCATGCTAAAATTAGGGGTAGTGGACGATGCTCCAGTCTCCTGAACCACACTGGCCAGAGCCCCACATTCTTTTCTTTTCTTACCAGACACTGACAGAACCATGACACTTTCCAAGGCACCCCCTCTTGGGGTGCACCCAGGAAGCATTGAGAGATAGACTTTAGAGCCGGCTTTTACGAAGAGTGCATGCTAAAATTCGGGGTAGGGGACGACGCTCCAGTCACCTGAACCACACTGGCCAGAGCCCCACAAACATTCTTTTCTTTTCTTACCAGAAGCTGACAGAACCATGACACTTTCCAAGGCATCCGCTCTTGGGGTGCACCGGTTTCAGGGCACCCTGCCCTTCTCCCTGGAGTTCCTGCTGGCTTCTCTGGGATCTGCTTCATTACCACACTGGACGACTCCCAGCACCCATCTCTGCAACTCCAAATTCTGGAATCTGAATGACTTTCTTCACCGCATTGGCTATTTAGGTTGGGGAAGCAAGTGTCCTTTCTCTTTTGGAACTAATGAGAGTTCAGTCTCTCATTTAACCAGCAAAGATTTTCTTCAGACTCTCAGTAAGCAATCCAATTAAAAGCCAAAATTAAAAGCAGCAACCCATTTATTTCCTCCTGGATTGTCTCAACCCTTATCCACCTCGAGGATTTCTAAGAACAGCTCAAATAAAGTCATGGCCTGTTATTTAAAGCAAGGAGGCCTGGGATTCTGAGAGAGACTCACCCAAGTTCACCAGATGGGGAGCAGGGAGCTGAGCTGGTGGGCCCTTGCTTGTACCTAGCATCGTGGCTGGGTCCACAGGTTGGTCTTGGGTGGGCTTCTTCAGAATCTTGTCAACTATGCCAAGTAAATGTTGACATAAGAAATGTTCAAACCTATAGCTAATTTTTATGAGTTTATTTGAGCCAAACGATGACATATGCTGGGGAGCAAGATCTCAAATGCTCCCCATAAATTATTGATGTTAATTTGTAATTAAATCATACTTTTTAGAACAACTTTACTCAAAATAGGCTTAAATATGCATAATGGTGCTAATTTTATGACTCAAAAATATACTCAACAGTCATTTTCAATACAAGGTAAATTCATAAATATTACAAAGGCAACATTTTGATTTAATTAAGAGTGGTGTGTGGAATATTAAGAAATAATTATATTCAGGAAGTAGTATATGTAAATATATCAACAATTATGTGGTAAAATCTGAATAAAAGCAAGATATGTATGCATTTTTAATGTTTTCATTTTTATGTTATCGTGGGTAAAACTTAACATGAGATTTACCTCTTTTACAGATTTTTAAGTGTACAATACAATAATGTTAACCATAAACACAATGTTGTACAGCAGATCTCTAGAATTTATTAATGTTGCATAACTTAAACTTTATACACATTGTTTGGCAACTCCCCTTCTCCCCTGCCCCGCCCCTGGCATTCACTGCTCTGCTCTCTGCTTCTGTAAGTTTGATGATTTTAGGCACCTCACAAAGTGGAATCGTACAGTATGTGACTGGCTTACTTCACTTAGCTTAATGTCTTCAAAGTTCCTCCATGTTGTCACATATTGCAGGATTCCTTCTTTTTTAAGGCTGAATAATATTACACTGTATGTATAGACCACATTTTCTTCATTTTATTTTAGTTTTTGTTCTTCTCTTTTCCTGTCTCTATTCCATAGTCGGTTTATTGCTTTAATCTAGATCTGCACTCTCAAACCTAAGGTGAAGATTCTCAAAATGTTGGCCTCATGCTGTCCAAGAGGCACTTTGCTTATGTAATTGTTTCCTTAATCCCTGAATTACTGCCCTCTAGTCCTGGTGTTCAGCGTCAGATCATGCCACATTTTCTTTATCCATTTCTCTATTCATGTACAAAATACTGTGCATGACTTCTAAACAAACCACATGTAAATATGTGAGATATGGCAATATATTTTATTACAAACTTGTGAGATCTCTTTTATTGTTTTATTCATATCTACCCATACTAGTACACTTACTTTTGGAATTTTTAAAATTAGAAGTTGGAATGAGGGAGTTAGTTGAGTTTTAAGGATCCTTAGCCCCATATCTTATTTAACAGACTTAGACCAAAACTTAGTGGAACAAAATGCCTTCGGTTTTTGAAGACCAAAGAGCCACCAATTTATAGAGCAAAAACAGACTCTGTCCCTGAACAACCAACTGCATTCAGTAACGTAATGAATATCAAATAGCCCCTATATACCAGCCTCTGTTCTAGACATGGTTACAACAGTGAATGAAACAGAGCCTTGCCTTCAAGGGACTTACATTCTAGTAGTGGGATGGATGTAAGCAGGGACACAGATAAAAAACAAATACAAAGTTATATAGAGTGTATTATATGTGAGGCTAAGCCCTATGAAGAAAATAAGTCAGGATAGAGGAATAGGGAGTGCTGAGCTAAGGCTGAAGTTTTAATGGGATTGTCATGGAAGACTTCACTGAGAAAGGGATAGTTGAGTCATGAAAGAGATAAGTATTAAAATACACACAAACACTTTCTACATTTTTTTGAAATAATCTTAGATTTACAGAAAAGTTACAAGTACAGTACTCTTTTCCCCTTAAACCAGCGGTTCTCAACCTGTGGGTCTCGACCCCTTTGGCGGTCAAACGACCCTTTCACAGGGGTCGCCTAAGACCATCCTGCATATCAGATATTTACATTATGATTCATAACATTATGAATTATGTAGTAGCAACATTACAGTTATGAAGTAGCAACAAAAATAATTTTATGGTTGGGTCACAACATGAGGAACTGTATTTAAAGGGCCAAAAGGTTGAGAACCACTGCCCTAAACCATTAGATACTAAGTAGTTAACCTGATACTCATCACTTGCAAATACTTTGGAGTATATTCTTCACAAACACAGATATTCTCCTATATAACCACAGGATAGCCATCAAAACCAGGAAATCACCATTCCTGCATTACTATCATCAAATCCACATCAAGTTGACAGATCTCAATCAAGTTTCTTCATTTGTCCCAATATGTCCTTTGTTGCCAATGGATCTAGTCCAGAAACACGAATTGCATTTAGTTGCCAGGTCATTTTCATCTCAGTCTGAAATAACCATCAGTCATTGAATTTTAGAACCTTGACACTCATTATTCTGGACCACTTCCTTATCTGGGTGCATGAGATACCCAGTCCCATCTTGTACTTGGTGGATCCTATCCTTGAAATCAGCCATTTCTTCAAAGAGTCCTTGCTCCTTTTTGAGGGGAAATGGATGAGCCCTGATCTTCTGCGTGCTTGGTGAGCTCATTGTTACTGGAGATAGAGATGAGACTGAGGGTGGTCACTGCTGCAAGCCCTATCGGTGGTTAGAGGTAGGGAATATGTACACACACATATGCATACATGCGTAATATACATTTACAACTGCATTCATTTCTACATATATCTACAAATCCATGAGGTTACATTGATACCTTCGATTCCAATTAAGCAACATAGAATTCAATCTCGTTTTCTCCCTTTTCATATGTATTTGGTCAGTCTACTGCAGCCCCTCTCCAGTGTGGGAGCTTCCCATCCCCGCCTCATGCTCAGGCTGATTCCCTGCACTGGGCTAGGCACCCCCACTGCTATGCATCTTCCTCACTCAGGCGCTTATACCACTCCAGGGCACTTTCCGTGCATAGAGGACTCCCTCACCTCCCTTGGGCTTCAGCACCCTGCACTGGGCCTTTTCTTATACAGATGGCCTCTTTTTCCTGCATGAACTCTGACACCTCAAGCTGGGTCTTCTTCCCATGTGGACTCCCTCCTCAACCCACTCCGAGTCTGAAACCCCATGCCAGGTTGTCCCCATGCAGGGACACCCTCCTCAGGCTCTGATGTCCTGCATGGGCTGCCCAGCAAGGTTGATGCTGTTTTCACTCTGCTTAGGCTCTGATACTCCAGCCACGTATTTCCCTTGTGTAACACCTTCCTTGCCCTGCTCAGGCTCTAACATCCTCCCTCCATCCCACCCCATATGAAAACCCTTCTCATTCTGCTCTGGCGCTGACACCCGATGTCAGGTTGCTCTCCCTCAAGCATGTCAGCCTCACTCTTTTGGGCTCCAAGTTGCCTAGCATGGGGGCTCTCCTCACTCCACATGGGAACTGACAGCTCCCTCCCTTCTTCTTTTGAACCTCTAGGACAGTGATGGCGAACCTTTTGAGCTCGGTGTGTCAGCATTTTGAAAAACCCTAACTTAACTCTGGTGCCATGTCACATATAGAAATTTTTTGATATTTGCAACCATAGTAAAACAAAGACTTATATTTTTGATATTTATTTTATATATTTAAATGCCTTTTAACAAAGAAAAATCAACCAAAAAAATGAGTTCGCGTGTCACCTCTGACACGCGTGTCATAGGTTCGCCATCACTGCTCTAGGCTCATCTTCCTGCAGGGATGCTCACCTCATTCTTCTCATACTCTGATACCCAAACTGGACCATCCCTCTCCCAATGTGGAGGCCTTTCTCATTCCTTGTGCGCTCTGACACCTGATGCATGTCAGCCCCATTGTGCTGATTTCTGCCTCGCTGTGCTCCACCAAGCAGACTTTCAGGACCATTAATAATCTGCCCACCATGACTTATAACATTCATTTATACATCCTCCAAATTTCTTAGCCCCAGGCCCAAGTGAATTCTTTCCCCATGTCGACCTGTTTGGAAGTTCTACTAATGCATAGTCCTATGTCTGTGTTTTGACACATTCAGTTTCTACTGCGTAGAATACATTTTATTCATTGTTTACCTTCCATGTATAGTCTACATTCATGACTTTGTTCTCTAATTGCTAGTAGTTCTTATTGTATATAGCATGAGTCGGCAAACTATGACCCACAATCTGCTTTTGTAAATAAAGTTTTATTGGAACTCAGCCCATGATGAGCTACAAAGGCAGAGTTGACTAGTTATAGCAGAGACCATATGGCACATAAGGTCTCAAGAATTTACTATCTGGACCTTTAGAGAAAGTGTTTTCCAACTGCTGGTCTATAGAAATTTCACTTACCCACAGAAAAATCTGGATCTGGAATGATAGAAATAGCACATTTCCCCTGAAATTATTTATTATTTACAGTAAATATTAAAGACATTAAAATTACAGTAGTATGATGTGTGCATATTTTATCAATATCCTTTAAAACACAATTTAAAAATTTTATTTGAAAAATCAAAATAAGCCCTAACCATTTTGGCTCAGTGGATAGAGCATCAGCCTCTTTCAATCCCCAGTAGGGGGTGTGCAGGAGGCAGCCAATCAGTGAATATCTCTCATCATTGATGTTTCCATCTCTCTCTCCCTCTCTGAAATCAATAAAAATGTCAAAAATGTCAAAATAATACATATAATTTAGTGCTATGGCAATGATAGAGCTTTAAAAACAAATAGTATTACACAAATACTATGAGATATATAGTTGACCATTGAACATTTTTTGAGTAGATAATACAGAAATATAAAATTCAAAAGGTGGAAAAAGGCATATATACTGTCTAATCTACCTGTTTGCCCAATTTCCTGGACACTTATTTTCCTTATTCAGAAGCAATCCCTACTTGCATTAGCAGTATTTAAAAAAATGAGAACTTCTAGAAATATGCTAGTTATATACAGCATATAAATACAAGCATAGTAATAAATACAGAGATAATTATAATTATTGTTTTTCCCTAATGGTAACATGCTATGTAATAAAACATTTTTTCCTCCTACTTCTGAATAAGTCTTGGCTCTGATTGCCATAGCAGCATTTGAAGAGCTTCCTGGTTTATTTTAACAGCTTCATAACATTTCATTGTTTGGATAGATCAGAATTGACTTAGTTTTCTATTACAGCTGCAATTAACATATTTTTATTTTGGTAGTTTTGTGCATGTATCTATCGACAGAACCTATTCTTAAAAATAGAAATGCTGGGTCAAAGGACAGAAGCATGTGTAATTTTGATGGTTGATTCTGAATTTCCCTCCAAAAAAAAGACCAATTTATATTCCCACAGGCGGAGGGCCCGTTTTCTTACACTCATTCCAACACAGTGTATCATCAAACTTTTCTGGTTTTGCCAGTTTGACAGATGAAAGATAGTATCTCACTGTTGTTTTAAATTGCAATCTCTTATTGTGAGTGAGGTTGACCATCTTTTGATGTGTTTAATCCTATCTAATAATAGACAAACATTGTAATTAACCATACCTCTGCTATGCTTCCCATTGGCTAATCTGCAGGATATGCAAATTAACTGCCAACAAAGATGGTGGCCAGCAGCCACGCAGCTGAAGCGAACATGAGGCTTGCTTGCTCCAGTGATGGAGGAAGCCAAGGTTCACTGCCTGCCGTGGCCCAGCTTTGAGCTGCAATCTATGCAACAATGTTGCAATTATAGAAGATAAACAAACCCCAGATACCTGCTTTCAGCCAGCCGAGGCCTCAGAGCTTAGAGCGCCAGTGATGGCAACAGAGTTTCAATTATAGAAGCTAAACAAACCCAGATACCTGCTTTAAGCCGGCCACGGCCTCCGAGCTGGAGCTGGGTCTCAGAGCTGGAGCCAGCTCTCAGCTCCAGTGACAGCTATAGAAGGTAAATAAATCCCAGAATAAAAAAAAAAGAGGCTGGGAGCTTCAGTCGCCCGCCAGCCTGAAAACGGCCCTCAGCCCCTCACCCAGACTGGCCAGGCACCCCAGTGGGGACCC
>NW_005353698.1:1239596-1243523 GCF_000412655.1 Myotis brandtii | reverse complement strand
CTCTCCCTCTTCCTTCCTCTCTGAAATCAATCAATATATATAAAGTTTCTCTTTAAAAAACAGATAAATGAAAAATCCCATGTTCTTTACATCAGAGTTCTTAGTTGGAAGCAACAGAACTATGGATGATTTACACACAAATGGAGTGACTCTAGAATCTTTGGCAGGCAGGCAACCAGGCTCTTGATCTCTGAATTGTGGTTAGAGTCACATTACACAATCATGAATCCATCACAGTTGTCGAGCGCTATCCATGTGGCTTGATCACTACTGATACTGGGTGCTGAGCGCTGCTGGAGCACAGCTGCTCCTGTTGCCCCAGACACTGGATGTGACTGCTATGGGCTCATCTCGCGTGGATTTGGAGCAATCCCTGCTTCTTTGGACCCATAGCATCTGCTTTGGTCAGTTTAGGTATGTCTGGTCTGTTGGGTCAGGGGTTTATGCTCTCACTGGGAGAAAGTTCTGGAAACCAGTACTAGGCATTTTCATCTTCTGCCTCACAAGATGAGGAGGCTCTATAATTGGAAGGGTGTTTTGATTCTGGGTGGCCAAAAATTTTGACAGTTGTCATCAGTAGTTCTCAACTGATTTTCTTCTTCTCCTGGCAGAGGTCTTTATAAGACTGAAACTTGAGAATCAAGACTGATAAACACTCTGTTCTCTTGGCCTGAAATACTAAGGGCTAAGGAGGAAAATAATTGGTCCTCTAGTCACATAAGCTGATCAGAGGTTTGAGTGGGACAAGACATTAAAGGGTGCAGTTGGACAATTAGCCCCCAAAGCTAAAATTTATTCCTGGAAGTTCCCATTTTTAATCCATTAATCTAACTTTTAAATTATACCATCTCTTTTCACTAGCTTACTTTTAATAAAAAATTATTTAACACACTAATATTTTCTGAATGAAAATCAGTTTATTGTTTTTATATTTTCTAGCATTGCAACAGTTAAGTTAGAGCTAGCCACAGATATACACATGGCCTAAAAAAAAGTTAATAGAACCCCTTTCCCTCAGGCTAATTGTATCAGTTTGTTAGAGCTGCTGTAACGGAGTACCACAGTGTGGGTGGCTTAAGCAATACCGAAATGTAATTCTCATAGCTTAGGAGACTAGAAGGCCAAGATCAAGGCTTCAGCAAGGTTGGTTCTTTCTCAAGTCAGCAAGGGAAGGATCCATTCCACGCTTCTCTCCTTGGCTTATAGATGGCTGTCTTCTCCCCGTGTCTACATATCGTCTTCCCTTGTACGTGTCTGTGTCCGAGTTTATCACTTTTATAAGGACAGCACCAGTTGTATTGAATCAGGGCCCATACAAATGATCTAATTGTAACTTGCTTATCTTGGTAAAGACCCTGTTTCCAAATAAGGTCTCATTCTGAGCTACTATGGGTGAGGACCTCAAAACATGAATGTTGAGGAAGACACATCAAGGCCAATCTGGTTGCTAATCTTAATAAAATTTGTGTCTAGGAGAGAAGAAAAGGAGACTATAAAGGACTGTCTTGGCTTCTAATTTGGGAAGAAAGCAGTCTGGGGGTCAAGAGTCTGAGGTAATGGCATTTCTAAATATGGGCAGGCCCAAGACCTCTCTATATACAAACTATGGTTGTAATATTTTAAAAGAATAACTTGCAGGCATAATCTAGGTTGAGGTAATGGCATTTCTAAATATGGGCAGGCCCAAGAAGACCTCTCTATATACAAACCATGGTTGTAATATTTTAAAAGAATAACTTGCAGACATAATGTAGGCAATTAAATACAAGTAGAATTTGGTAGTTTTTGTCCTGTATGCAGCACAACTTAAAAAGGCACAACTTCTCTAATTCTCTCTAGGTGCTAAAACTTATTCTGAAAACAATACAATATTGCCTCTAATTCTCTCTAGGTGCTAAAACTTATTCTGAAAACAATTTGACAATATTGCAGTAAAACTGAATCCTACTAATTTAACTGACTCTTTGATTATAGGAAATCATATACAAAACCTCAAAACTCGTGAGTATTTTCACATGGATCCATACAATCAAATGAAATCATAGTTTTGAACATCTGTACATAAAGCAAAATGCAGTAAAGAAATGGATGGGAGTCAGAAAATTTTTAAGGAAACTTCTTTAATGTATCTGCCTAATCTGTCTCACAGGAGTAAAAAAAACCCAAACAAACAAAAGAGAATAAACACAGAAATAAAAATACAGTGTAGACTACCATAGGAAGCTGTACAAGTCCGAGGTATTTTTATACCAAATTATGAGCAATGAGTCTTGCTTTTGCTTTTACATTATTGAGACATATGACAAATTCTCTGTTGGCCTCAAGGACCTCAGAATTAAAATGGAGAAGGCAGCTATGTTGGAAGGGGTTGTAATATAAGAAAATACTGTTAAATTTTATTAGCTGGCTTTATTAAAATTACAGCCTTTGAATTTTAAAGACAGACTGAAGTCTGAGACAGTAAACGCTTCCCTCGGAATCTGCTTGGCACTTAGTCTAAGTCTTCTTAGGTTCCAGCCACATTTCAGCTTGCATGTTGGCAAATTGCAGGTATCATCCACAACTTTGGCAAATTGTACATATTTGTTACCATACTCTGCACTAAGTTTAAGGGAAGAATGTATTCTATTCACTTCCATTTAATTTGGGAGCTTCCTCCTCTGTACCTTGATGAATAACCATTGTTCTTCGCACATTTGAATGTGAATGAGCAAAGCAACCACATGATGGCAGCATGTTAAAAGAATAAAGAATTGTTCACGTGCAGCCATCCTTTTAATTTTTAAAAATCTATATGAACAAAGAGGGAAACTGCAGATCTACCTACCTAGAGAGCCCCTTTTCTAGTTGATTCTCACAGACGCAGGAGTAAAAGGTAAGTGACGGGTTTGAGATCTCAAAAACAAGGAGTGAGAGGACAGAGAGCTGAGCTCTGAGATTGTAAGTGGGACCAGACAATCAGGTTGTGACTCATCCTTCAAGCTGAATGCCTTCTGTTAACAAGTGAGTCAATTATTTGGCGAATTGTTCAAAGGAGAATGATAACTTAGGATGTGACTACTTTTAATGTCTAGGAGCTATACAAGATGTTTTTGGGTATTCTGCTGATTGAATTTTAAAACCCTGTCAGTTATATGCACGTATGTGTTATGTATTTTTTAACAAATCACCAAAACATTGCAATGATGAAGGTGAACAACCTCCCTGCCTTGTCATCTGTGACTAAGGAGTTTTATTTCATTTGCATACAAATTAATCAACATTTGTTGAAAACCCCCAACTGCACGGTAATTGCTTTGGTAGGAAAGAGAGAGGTTCTACTGCTGGAAGAAATCTAAGTGTGATTAACTCAGGGCCCCGGATTTCTTGCCTCTGTTTTCTTCTACATTTGGCTTCTTTTTCACCTACTCTTTCTTTTGTGATGGTGAACATGACTCTAGGGCAGCGGTTCTCAGCCTGTCACAGGGGTCTCCTAAGACCATCAGAAAACACATATATAATTACACATTGTTTTTGTGATTAATCGCTATGTTTTAATTATGTTCAATTTGTAACAGTGAAATTGGGGGTCACCACAACATGAGGAACTGTATTAAAGGGTCGTGGCATTAGGAAGGTTGAGAACCACTGCTCTAGGGTATATTTAACGGAAGGCTTTGCTACTTCAGGAAGAAGAGATTTCTCTTTCCCAATGGTTTCAGCAAAACTTCTGGGGCTGGCTCCCATTGGCTGGTCTTGAATCACTTACAAATTCCTGAACTGATCACAGTGGCAAGGAGGAATGAAGCACCCAGATTTGTTAGGCCCGTCACAGGCAGGTGGCTGGACCCAAACTCAAGCCACTTTCCTCCCCACCAGCAACGTGGACTGAACATGCAAGAACAGAGATTTCCCAAAGGAAAATCAGGATTCTGTTACCAAACTAAA
>NW_005353698.1:1235584-1239168 GCF_000412655.1 Myotis brandtii | reverse complement strand
TAATGGGGAGATAAGGACACATATGTAATACCTTAATCAATAAAGAAATTAAAATAAATAAATAAATAAATAAAATTGTAGAAGAGTTTTTGAAATACTTCATGTGATCCTTATAAGAACAGTTTAGGTCAGTCTTATTTTGTAGTTAGTGACAAAGAGAAGAGACATTAATATAAAGAAATTAAAATAAATAAATAAATAAATAAAATTGCTTTAGAGTTTTTGAAATACTTCATGTGATCCTTATAAGAACAGTTTAGGTCAGTCTTATTTTGTAGTTAGTGACAAAGAGAAGCATAGACATTAATTTTCTTAACTGCTGCTTATTATGCTCAACATAGAACTTACATCAAAGTTGAAACTCATATATATATTTTCCAAATGACAGTTCTATCTGTATGCAACAGTGCAGAGTGCCTATGAGTATGTATTTGTGAGTAAAAAAGTGTTTATATTATACTGTTAGCGGAAAGGGCACATGGCCATGAATGGGTCTGCCTAGGGCTGGCCAGTAGTGTGGCCTCTTGACTTCGTGCAGGAAAGATTTCACAGCATGGGCCCAGGTGACGATGAGGGAGTGTTTATTAAAGCTGGGGACAGTGCAACAAGGAAGGGCTGGTACTGAAGAAGCAACAGGAGAGCCTAGGCTGGGCTGCCTTAGCTCTCTGAGAAGTCAGGGAAAAGGGGGCCTGGGAACAGGTTCAGGGGAATAGCTTTCGATAAGCTGCCACTGCCCATTGCTCCCCAGGTTGCAAGCCTCATGGGGTCCCTTCGAGTTTAGGAGATGCATGCCTTTTGTGGGGAAAAAGGGAGGGATGAAGAGGAGACAAGGATTGGCAGGGGCTGCTCCCCAAAGGGACAGAACGTGCTGGGTCCTTTGTCTGGAGGCTTTATCTCTTTCTCACAGGTGTCAGGGGAGGTTTTCAGCAGAATATTCATCAGTTTTGGGTTTTTTTTAGGAGTGCCCCTCCAGGGCCATGGTCTCCACCAATTGGTCAGTGTCAGGACAAGGATCGTGTTTGTTATAAATACAGATTCCGGGGCTTCATTCTTCAGACTTCTTGGATCAGGGGGTGGGATCCTTGGAATTAGCATTTGTAAACAAGAGGCTCACATGACTTATGCACCATGATGCTTAAAAAATCTCTGGCTTAACATATTTAACTGCATGTAGTCTTAGAGAGCATAGATTTATAGAAAAGAAATCAGAAATCCACACGATCTTTCAGTCCCTCCTGCAGGTTTTGCCTCTTAACTCTGGTCATCCTTCCTTTTGGTTCTTTTCCTCTCCCTCTAAGGTAAAATACTCATAAATTAGAAAGGCTAAGAATTATACTATCATTATATCTAATTTGTGACATTCCAAATGAATTAATAAATGTTAGTTTTTATAGTAAATACTTTAAAATAAAAATTTAGAATTAGAAAGGAGCTTAGCTGACCGGCTCTTATGCCCAGAAAAGTATAGTGACTTGCTTACCTAGGCGATTAGTATGGATGGCCATTTTGAAACTACTCAATTTTAAATGACCATTCATTGGGAGAAATGGCCATAAAGGTCAGTTAACATTTAAAATGAAAACCCAGCTTTAGTTACATTTAATCGTACCTGCACTGGTGTGTAGAATTCAATTCCAGAATCCTGAGCCATATTTTATGACTTGTCTTTATTAACAGTTACTGGCCACTCGCTCTGTCTGCATGTCTGGGAGTAAGTGCTGGTTTGTCCATCTTATAAATGAGGAACCTGGGACATGCACAGATTAGGTAACTCACCCTAGACCAATGTTTCTCAAACTTTTCTATGAAAAGAATCACCTGGGAGTTTTGTTAGTAAGTAAATTCTGATTCATAGGTCTGGGGCGGGACTTGAGATTCTGCATTTTTAACCAGCTCTCAGGTATAGGCCAACACGGTGGGCTTACTGATCATACTGAGTAGCAAGTCTTAGATCACGACACAGTACCTGGCAGACTGTCTTAACCCTGACTGTCTGACACCAAAGCCCAGGCACTGAACCCTACGCAGAGTATGTGTTGACCTCTCTCTTCATTACATTTTGGTTTACAGATAGAGGAGTGAGGCCAGTTCTTGCTGCTTGTACATCTGTGATGTAACTTTACCCTTGAGGATATTCAGAGAAACAAAATACAACTGAATATCTGCCTTTTTTGGAGCCACTGTTCCCCGGAGGAAAAATATAGGGGGCAGTGGCAGCTGCCACCTCGCCTTTGCTTTGGAGTCACAGGCTTTCTCTTGCTCAGTGAATGGAGTTGTCCATCACTATCTTATTCCTCTATGCCCAAATATGCATCACACACATGCGTGCACACACACACGTGTGTGTGTGTGTGTATATAAATATACATATAGCATACACACATATAAACATACATATGTTGTCAAATGACAAAACTAAATAATTTAGAAACAGGTTTTATGTCCTTTATTCAAGGGAAAGTAATCAATGGATTGTGGCGCCTCACCAGCAGTGCAGCCCTGTTCCTGAGGGATTTGGGGAAGGAACGTTTTGTAGAGCCTTAGAAGAGGCACTAAGGGAACAGCACGATTGGCGAGGAGGCCGGGGATTACTTTGTAAGGCTAGCAGGTCCTGTTTTCTAGGGCAGTGGTTGCCAACTGGTGGTCTGCGGGCCACTGGTGGTCCGTGAGGTCCGAAGGTTGGCGACCGCTGTTCTAGAGGAAGGTCAGCTGGCTGAACTGAGGGGGAGGATTGTGATTGGTGTAGGTTGGATTTCCTGTAAGTGTAGTCTGATGGAGTTTAGATTTACCTGGTAGGACTTGGCCAGGCCATTGGGATGGCCTTCTTTTTGTGGGTCCCAATATATGAGTTAACTTTATCAATATAATCTATGTATTACACTTGCTTCATAATTGTTAGCTTACTTTACTTTGCTTCCAATTTTCTTTGGTGTTCATAGTTCCATTTTCTTCTGATTTGTCTTTTTATCCTCCTACTAGAGGCCTGGTGCAGAATTCGTGCACAGGTGGGGTCCCTCGGTGTGGCCAGCAGGAATTGGGCCGAAACTGGCAGTCCAAAGCCACCTGCTGCTCCTGCCTGCCACTCCCGCTCATCCCGGCCCTCCTGTGCCTGCCGAGGGCTTGCGCCCAGTCAGTCCTGATCAGGAGAGACTTGCGCCGCCACAGCAGCGCTCGCCAGCCATGAGCCCTGTGTCTGGCACCCGTCTCGAGGTGGGTAGGTGGGGGCCGGGACTTGATCGGTCTTCCAGGCAGGCTGTGGGACACCCTTGCTGGTCCAGGATCCGGATCCGTACCACTGATGTTCATGCCTGTTGTCGGGAGCCACCTGGTGGCTGCTTTTTTTTTTTCTTTATTGATTAAGGTATTACATATGTGTCCTTATCCCCTCATTGCTCCCCCCACCCCACTCCATTCATGCCCTCAAGCCCCTGGTGTCTGTGTCCATTGGTTAGGATAATATGCATGCATACAAGTCCTTTGGTTAATCTCTCCCCCTTGCTCCCACCCTCCCCTACCTTCCCTCTGAGGTTTGAGCAGATCAATGCTGCTTCTCTGTCTCTGGATCTGTTTTTGTTCAACAGTTT
>NW_005353698.1:1212353-1235392 GCF_000412655.1 Myotis brandtii | reverse complement strand
GACCACTAGGGGGCAGCTCCTGCGTTGAGTGTCTACCCCCTGGTGGTCAGTGAGCATCAAAGCGACCAGTCGTTAGGTCGCTTAGGCTTTTATATAGAGAGATACTTTCTTTTTGGCCCCCAAACAATTCATTTTCATGGAGGTACTGCCATTTTAACAGTTACTAAAAACAAAGAGGATTCAAATTAGCCACTTTTCACATCCTCATATTACTTTGGTAAAAGCAGCTTGGAGTCAAGGACTTACTTTTCATTTTTCTTCAGGGGGAGGTAGTTTGAGTGACTGGTTTGTTCAAAAAGAGGGACAAGGGGAAATAAATCTCAGTGTTCAACATAAAAGGGTCCCTCGGTGTGGCCAGCAGGAATTGGGCCGAAACCGGCAGTCCAAAGCCGCCTGCTGCTCCTGCCTGCCACTCCCGCTCATTTCGGTCCCCTGTGCCTGCCTTGGGCTCGCACTCACCAGCCATGAGCCCTGCATCTCGTGCGTCCAGAGGTGGGTGGGGCGGGAGGGGGGCGGGGCGGGATGCAATTGGCCTTCCAGGCAGGCGGTGGGACACCCTTGCTGGCCCGGGATCCGGATCCATACCACTGATGTTTGCGCCTGTTGTCGGGAGCCACCTGGTGGCTGCTTTTTTTCTTTTCTTTATTGATCTCAGTGAATGGAGTTGTCCATCACTATCTTATTCCTCTATGCCCAAATATGCATCACACACATGCGTGCACACACACACGTGTGTGTGTGTGTGTATATAAATATACATATAGCATACACACATATAAACATACATATGTTGTCAAATGACAAAACTAAATAATTTAGAAACAGGTTTTATGTCCTTTATTCAAGGGAAAGTAATCAATGGATTGTGGCGCCTCACCAGCAGTGCAGCCCTGTTCCTGAGGGATTTGGGGAAGGAACGTTTTGTAGAGCCTTAGAAGAGGCACTAAGGGAACAGCACGATTGGCGAGGAGGCCGGGGATTACTTTGTAAGGCTAGCAGGTCCTGTTTTCTAGGGCAGTGGTTGCCAACTGGTGGTCTGCGGGCCACTGGTGGTCCGTGAGGTCCGAAGGTTGGCGACCGCTGTTCTAGAGGAAGGTCAGCTGGCTGAACTGAGGGGGAGGATTGTGATTGGTGTAGGTTGGATTTCCTGTAAGTGTAGTCTGATGGAGTTTAGATTTACCTGGTATGACTTGGCCAGGCCATTGGGATGGCCTTCTTTTTGTGGGTCCCAATATATGAGTTAACTTTATCAATATAATCTATGTATTACACTTGCTTCATAATTGTTAGCTTACTTTACTTTGCTTCCAATTTTCTTTGGTGTTCATAGTTCCATTTTCTTCTGATTTGTCTTTTTATCCTCCTACTAGAGGCCTGGTGCAGAATTCGTGCACAGGTGGGGTCCCTCGGTGTGGCCAGCAGGAATTGGGCCGAAACTGGCAGTCCAAAGCCACCTGCTGCTCCTGCCTGCCACTCCCGCTCATCCCGGCCCTCCTGTGCCTGCCGAGGGCTTGCGCCCAGTCAGTCCTGATCAGGAGAGACTTGCGCCGCCACAGCAGCGCTCGCCAGCCATGAGCCCTGTGTCTGGCACCCGTCTCGAGGTGGGTAGGTGGGGGCCGGGACTTGATCGGTCTTCCAGGCAGGCTGTGGGACACCCTTGCTGGTCCAGGATCCGGATCCGTACCACTGATGTTCATGCCTGTTGTCGGGAGCCACCTGGTGGCTGCTTTTTTTTTTTCTTTATTGATTAAGGTATTACATATGTGTCCTTATCCCCTCATTGCTCCCCCCACCCCACTCCATTCATGCCCTCAAGCCCCTGGTGTCTGTGTCCATTGGTTAGGCTTATATGCATGCATACAAGTCCTTTGGTTAATCTCTCCCCCTTGCCCCCACCCTCCCCTACCTTCCCTCTGAGGTTTGAGCATCTGATCAATGCTTCTCTGTCTCTGGATCTGTTTTTCTTCATCAGTTTATGTTGTTCATGGCAGCCACTTTTATATCGTTTCTTCCTTGCGGAGCGTCTATGGAGGGGAAGCAGCCATGGTGCCTGGCCCATTCTCTGGAGATTGGACCTGCAGGACTACTGAGGGAGTGAGTGGCTGCCACCAGGACAGATCGGTCAACTGAGAAGCACTCCTGCTGTGGGAGCCCACTGACCACTAGGGGGCAGCTCCTGCGTTGAGTGTCTACCCCCTGGTGGTCAGTGAGCATCAAAGCGACCAGTCGTTAGGTCGCTTAGGCTTTTATATAGAGAGATACTTTCTTTTTGGCCCCCAAACAATTCATTTTCATGGAGGTACTGCCATTTTAACAGTTACTAAAAACAAAGAGGATTCAAATTAGCCACTTTTCACATCCTCATATTACTTTGGTAAAAGCAGCTTGGAGTCAAGGACTTACTTTTCATTTTTCTTCAGGTGGAGGTAGTTTGACTGACTGGTTTGTTCAAACAGAGGAACAAGGGGAAATAAATCTCGGTGTTCAACATAAAAAAAAAACCAAAAACAAAAACTAATGACAAAGCTATTTTTAGGGAAAGGGGCCTTTTGTCTTTCCTCTGTTATTCTCGTGTCAGTTTGATATCTCTGCTCTCTGGTTCTTATCTTTAAAAGGCAGCTGCTTTACCTCAGGCATAAATCAGAAGAGCAAAACCAGCTGCCCATTGAGGCGGGGAGGTGGGGAGGGCAGAAGAGGGGGGGCTGGGTGGGATGAAAGGAAAGGGAAATGGAGAGAAGGGGAAAGGAAGAATAAAAGACCCCTAGAGAATCCCTGCTAGGCCAAACACAACAAACAAAAGTCCTCAGCTAGTCCAGTGAGCACTGGCAGAACAGAGAAGCCAACTAGGGAAGAGAAAGATGAAACCCTTCATGGCTCAAAAGCAGAAAAGAGGATCCCAGGCAAGTGACATAAGTGCCGTGGGAGCGAGTCTGCCCTGGAAGTAGAAGGCGCACGCTCCGGATTCATGGAATACATGGGAGGTAAGTGCTCAACCCAGGACACGAGACAGAACTGAGAGGAAAAACACTAATAACTGTGGGTCATAATTACCTAAAATAGGAACCACACTGTTTTTCCACAGTGCTCCATATTTAAGAGTTTAAAATATTTCAGTTTTTGTAGATAGTTATTCAAGTTTATACACATGAAAAAATTCTCAACATTTATATGTTCACACAAACTTGGACTTCCTGAATTTACTACTTCATTTATTTACAAACAACTCGCAAAACAAAAAATTCACTAAAATTTAGTCAAAATAATTTTGATACCTGATAGCCAGCTCTCCATTTTTTTTATTTTTTAAAGCCAGCTGCTAGGAATCACGTAAACACAGTCTAATTTATACAAACTTAGCTAGAAAAATAGAGAACAAGTATCAATTTCAGTTGCTTCTATTTTTGAAAATTAGTTTAAGTTTGGTATTAAAAATTTAGAACTTTAAAAGTTTGAAATTCTGTGTGAGAAGAATAAAATCCTACTATCAGACTTGCTTGGTAGTGTTCTCGGCTCACTCACATTTTACATTTTAACATAATCCGACCCTAATGCTTTAGAGAGTGAATTATTTAAATACAGGTAAATAAAAGGGATGAGGCCTCAGAGGTGCTGGAAGGGGGACTGTGAGCAGTTTTGTGATGACCAAGTAAGGAAAATATAAACATATTTTTAATCAATAGATTAAAAAGTGCAAATTAACTTTTATTTTAGACATTATTGCAGATACAACTACAACTTTAGGGTCTTTAAGGATGAAAAAATGGATGAAAAAGGGGCCACGTATAAACCTGACAAGCTCAGGGGAGGCCTGCAGGCCTTACAAACTCAGAGACTTAATAGGATGGTCTGAAATTGAAGCTTCCTAACTAAAAGCACAGAGGTGCTGGAAGGGGGACTGTGAGCAGTTTTGTGATGACCAAGTAAGGAAAATATAAACATATTTTTAATCAATAGATTAAAAAGTGCGAATTAACTGTTATTTTAGACATTATTGCAGCTACAACTACAACTTTAGGCTCTTTAAGGATGAAAAAGTGGATGAAAAAGGGGCCACGTATAAACCTGACAAGCTCAGGGGAGGCCTGCAGGCCTTACAAACTCAGAGACTTAATAGGATGGTCTGAAATTGAAGCTTCCTAACTAAAAGCAGGTCATAGCAAGTAGTCATGTCCTAGGCTAGTATCTTCCCTGAGAAAGGCCAGTCTTTACCTTACTGAGCCTGTGTATTGTCTTTTTGCATCTAGGATAGTATACCTTCAGAATATCAGAGTAATCGCCCACCTCACCCCTCAGGGCACAACCACACATCAGAGCACAGACCACAGATCCCCTCACTGTTATTGTTATTGTATTAACTGTTGACTGTTAACTATCCTATACCCACACAAATGTAAAAGAAGTATGCGTCTATTTACCCCCAGTTTTGCTTTCTCCCACCTCCCTAATCTATCACCAACGAATTTCATGTAACACGCTTACGTAATGCCCTTTGAATCTGATGTATAAAGTAAGTGGTAAAACTGCCATTTTTGGCAGCATTTTCTCAATCTGTTGAGATTTTACTTCCGGGCAATTGTCATCTGTCCGGCTCATACAAACTCATAAAAACTCTCTACAGGTTTAAACATTTCTTACATTGACACTCTCTATAGCACCATTTAAATATTACCACTCTGGTGGGTTGGGGCGGGGGGTATTGAGGGGATAAGGACACATATGTAATACCTTAATCAATAAAGAAATAAAAAAATAAGGATACTCTGTGTAATAATAATGTGTTTTCAAATGCTGAATTTTTAATAAAAATAAATAAATATTACCACTCTCTTTTCTACATTCCTTTTCTCTTACTTGATGGCTAATGGACATGGCACACCTGATATCCCCCAAAGAAATGAAACTAGATGGACTTTCAGGGAGCCTAATAATTCAGCTTCCAGCTGTGAACACATACACACACACACACACACACACACACACACACACACCCCAGAAACCAAAGGAAGGTAGGGAGAAGCTGTGATGTACTCAAAAGAAAAAACATGGAATATATTAATGTAGAACCTAAGTTTTACAGAATATTCTTGAACAGAAAGTATTGTGATTGCTGGTCTAACGGGCAACACCGATGTCTGAGCAAGAGCAATTAAGATGACAAGACTATAGATATACACTCACACACAGTGTTTCTAAAAGTTAGTTTTTTAAAAATGGTAATTTATGCATATGGTGTAAAATTCAAGAGTTGTGTAGTAAGAAGAAAGACCCCTAACCTCCTATTACTAGGCCCAAACCCTATCATTCTTAACCTCCACCCACCCAATCCTCCTTAGAGGCAACCACGATTATCAATATCTTGTGTATTCCAGAGGTATTATATGGAAGATTTTAAAACTTCTCTTCTGTCCCCATGTTGAAACTTAAGATATTCAATTTTTCATGACTTAAAACAACAAAATGGCACTGTCGTCTTTGATTCCCATATGGAAAAGACTTCCATTTACAAGTCCAGGTAACTGAAAACTTGCTGGAAGTACCCAGGATGGTCCTGATTCTTTCCCCTAGCAGAGAGTTCTTTCCTATGGCAACAAGATAAATAGCCGACTCCTAGGGATCTGTCCTCCCTTAATGGGCTCTATTTCATTAGTTCACTGCCCAGTAATTACAGCTGAATCCAAATAAAAATGTAAAATGAATGTGACTCCCTCTTATAAGTTGAGTGATATGGGTGGCCCTGGCTTGTGAAAGGAAACAGATTGCTCTTTGTTTTTTGTTGTTATGTCCAAGGCTTCCTATTTGCTTTGGCTCAATTATCACCAGCCACATGAAAATACATTGATAACAAAGGACAGGCGGAGGCTACACATTCTCCCACCCCCACGCAGAGTGCTGATACATTTATAAGACTACCTTGTCTCTATAAAATGCCAGTCATTAATAATTCAGCAATAGATCTTTGAGTTCTAAGCACCTTAAAATCGATAATGTCTCCAAAATATCTGTAGTTTGCAACCATTTAAAACTGACCAGGGTGGTACAGCAGAAAGTCCTCAGCAATATATCTAGGGCTCTTATGATGCCAAAGTTCTGCTTGGCATCTACAGCAGAGTTAAGTAAATGCCAGCACCCTGCTAGTTCTCAATGCTATACCTGGGAGGTTGAATTGGAACAATTGTGGCAAACACGCCATCATGACAATGAATGATGAACATTTTCATTTTCTGCTCACATCTAAATTGGTGCATGTGGCCGGCCAGGAGGAGGACTGCTGGGGGCAAGTAGGAGTCTGCAGCTAGCTGAACCATTTAATTTTGGCAGAACAGTTATACCGTGATGGTATTCAAGATGATATTCGGCCGGGTGCGGTGGCGCACGCCTGTAGTCCCAGCTACTCGGGAGGCTGAGGCTGGAAGATCGCTTGAGCCCAGGAGTTCTGGGCTGTCGTGCGCTATGCGGAGATCGGGCGTCCGCACTAAGTTCGGCATCAATATGGTGACCTCCTGGGAGCGGGGGGCCACCAGGTTGCCTAAGGAGGGGGGAACCGGCCCAGGGCGGAGACGGAGCAGGTCAAAGCTCCCGTGCTGATCAGTAGTGGGATCGCGCCTGTGAATAGCCACTGCACTCCAGCCTGGGCAGCATAGCGAGACCCCGTCTCTAAAAAAACAAAAAAACAAAAACAAACAAACAAACAAACAAACAAAAAACAAAAACAAAAACACACCAAAATGATATTCGGTGTAGCTCAGTAGTTGAGCATCAACCTATGAACCAGGAGGTTGTGGTTCGATTCCCAGTCATGGCACATGCCGGGGTTGTAGGCTTGATCTCTGGTGTGGAACATGTGGGAGGCAGCCGATCAACGATTCTCTCTCATTATGGATGTTTCTATCTCTCTCTTCTTCTCCCTTCCCCTCTGAAATCAATAAAAATATATTAGAAAAAAAAAAAGATGGGAATGCCACATCTCACAGTGTATTCTAATAGTATTGCTCGCTATGAAGTATTATGCCTTTAGTCCAGGGTAGGGCAAACAGGTTTACAGTTGTAAGACCATGAAACAAAGTTTATTCTTGCTTTATTTATTAATTACTGTACTATTTCTCTTATGAACAACTGCAAACCTACTTCTTCCCCACCCTGTATGTGCCAGCAGGAAATTTAAACTTGTTTTATACTTACTTTCTTAGGTCGACCATCCAAGACATATTGATTTGTTATTACCCATAAATTAAATTTGAATTTCTGAAGATAAAGCAGTCGTATTTCTTCTACTTTTTAAACCAAAATTTTATTTCAAAACTATGCAGATTCATGGTTTAAGAAGCCATGTATTTCACAAGGATTGTAATTTACAAAGAACAACCTTCTCCTGCTTCCTTCCCCTGATAATTACTCTTCAGAAAAAACACTTTCAACTTCTTTTCTTGGTGTTTCCTGCCATATTTGGAAATAACATTGATTTAATGCAATTTTGTTCAATTTATATTCTAGCGGTCAATTCCCTATTTCTAAACCCTGCCCCCTTGCTCCTCAAATGACACGAAGTGACCCTCTCCTCTTCCGGTATAGCTTCAGCTTCATTTTTTGATAAATCAATATGCAGTTTTCATTATTATGATTCATGCTCCTTGGTGCATGACTTTCCTCTTTCTCCTGGCCTGGAGGCCTGAGTGGGTAGGCGGGCTTTAGGCAGATGTGATGAACATTTAGAAGACAGGTGGAAAGTGAAGGGCAGCTTCACTGTGGCCTATGACCACACACACTTCCTGCTCTGTGGCAGCCCTACGAGCTGTGGGTGAGATTGAGTGAGAGGTGGAGACTGTACCTACTGTGTCTCCTGTCCTGTTTCCCTCCACAAAGCTGAGCAAACATAGTGTTAGATTAAAGCATGTTTTTGACTCATGAGCCTGATTGTCAGCTTGGACTAATAACAACCTCTGCAGCACTGCAAAGCCAAATTACAAACTGTTATCTCAGCTAAGGATGAAGTAGGGATAATCTATAAGTTTTAAAAATTAAGTCCACTCAAATCCATCCATTCAAATATTAAAGGACCTACAGTGTATGAAGCAATTAGCTGGACAGTAGGGATACAAAAATAAATTGGAAAAACAAAACATCTTTTTTGTGTGAAATTTATAAAACGTGGGTATAAGTGTGTGCGCGCGTGTGTGTTTTTTTTGCGGGGGGCGGGGTTAGTATCATTGATACTGCAATAGAGGTGAGTATGTGTTAGTCTGAAAGAAAGGGGGGTCATCTAATCCCTGGCTTCAGTCTATGGGATGAATAGGAAGGCTCAACGCCGGGCCTGGGAGAAGCTCAAGGCTGCTGAGTAATTCAGGTGAGAAAGTGGTGGCTGAATTAAGTCTGTGACAGTGGGGAAGGAGAAATGTGAATGTATGAAAGACATCAGGAGTCTAATTAGGAGTTGGAATTATTTGGGGGAGTGAGGATGGGTGAGTTGTGGGGGAGAAGATAGGGGGTTTAATTTTGGACAAGTTGAATTTTATTTGCCTGTGGGATATCTAAGAGGGGATTTGAATCAGAGAACAAAAGGGATTATTTGCTCTGGAAATAGATATTTGGGTGTCATTCACACATTGGTGATATCTGAAGTCATATCAATTGAGGTCAAGGAGGAAAGTGCCCAACTGAAGTTAGAGAATGTTGGACGATGAAACCTTAGGGAACATGGACATGTATGGGGTAGCAAGAAAAGACAATCTCATATATATCAAGAGAAGAGAGGGTTCAAGAAATGAGCAATTAGCATTGGTGACATTCAGGATAGGCTACCCCAAAATATAGCACCTTGGCATATTGAATATTTTAAGCTGAAAGAATTTGAGAAAATGGCAGGAGCAGAAAGGTTTCTCTGACCTCCTACCACCCTTCTCCCCTGAAGTTGGTCATAAAACCCTCATGTGAGAGATGCTCTTTCTTTTTTTTTTTTAAATATATTTTTATTGATTTCAGAGATAGGAAGGGAGAGAGAGATAGAAACATCAATGATGAGAGAGAATCACTGACCGACTGCCTCCTGCATGCCCCCTACTGGGTATTGAGCACGCAACCCAGGCATCTGCCCTTGACTGGAATCGAACCTGGGATCCTTCAGTCCACAGGCCGACACTCTATCCACTGAGCCAAACCAGTTAGAGCGAGAGATGCTCCTCCTACCCTGTAGGAAGGACCATCCTTATCTTCAAAACTGAGGGACACTGCCAAGAATCTGAACAAACAGGCCTTGCTAAGTTTTACCCACTTTACTACCTTATTATATTTCTCCATGACTGCATTCTTCCTCAAACTGAGCATAAAAGTACTCAGCCTTAACTGTTTCTTTGGGTCTTTATTTCTTTATGAAGGCAAATAAACTTATATGAAAATTATTCACTTTGTTTACACAAAATCTGAGAGTTCATCTACTTACTTATCTATAACATGAAGCTGAAGGGACAATGTCTAAGCCCTACTTTGAAGGAAAACAGCATTTTATGTCCAGTGCAGGGCTCTTCTCTGTGCCTCAAAGACCAGTTGAAAAAAGAGCATTGCAATTTGTAATTATGTGTGTGAACTGTTCTCTAGGCCAAAGAATGTTGTTGGTCATATCGGTGACAGAACCTTTGGAACAAATCCACTAGGTAGAATCAGATACTATCCTCTCTCCTCTGGAACTTTGAACATTCCGGGTGGTTATGAAAGTGCTTATCATGCTGTTTTGCAATTTGCTTATATCTTTGCTCCACAACTTTGAAATGCTGAAGAGCAAGGTCTAGACCAGTGATGGCGAAACTTCTGAGCTCAGCGTGTCAGCATTTTGAAAAACCCTAACTTAACTCTGGTGCCATGTCACATACAGAAATTTTTTGATATTTGCAACCATAGTAAAACAAAGATTTATATTTTTGATATTTATTTTATATATTTAAATGCCACTTAACAAAGAAAAATTAACCAAAAAAATGAGTTCGCGTGTCACCTCTGACACGCGTGACATAGGTTCGCCATCACTGGTCTAGACTCTATAACCACAGAGGTTGGCACAAATTATGGCCTCAAATTTATAGAATTGACCATAGTTAGTGACTGAAATATTAAGTAATCATGCATATGTCCTAAACCAGAAATGATTCCAGTTTTCTCATCACAAGGTCCTCTTAAAATGATTCTTTCCCCTTAATGAAGTTCATGTTTTAACAGATTTCTACCAAACAAACTGCAATTTTAAAATAATCTCTAGCTTATCATTATTGTTGATATAAACATAACACCACAGGGGTTGAAAAAAATTCCAACCAAGAGTAAAGCAATTTGATATTTTGATTAGCCTTAGCAATTCTACTGCAGTTAAATATTATTTTCATTCAACTATGTGAAATGCTAAAATAACTTGGGACTTCCTTTTTTCCCCTTGCCATTTATGTTTAAGATTTATCCTTGTTGATACAGCTAACTTGAGTCTATTATTCCTTAAAAACATTCATTAGATTGTTGCACTTAAGATGTAGACTTAATGGTTACCTCTGGGAAGAGAGAGGAGAAGAGATGAGGGTAGATATGTTTTTATTTTTATAATGTTTTACTTCTTTTTTAAAAATCTGGAGCAAATATGGCAAAATATAAACCTACCAAATATGTCTGGTGGGTGAATAGGTATATATCTAATTTACTTTTCTGTATGTTTGAAATTTTCATACTTTTAAAAGTGAAACAGTTGGTTTCAAATGCCTCTTTTAAACAAGCACCCATATAAAAAGTGGTTAATACATTTACTCATAAAAAACAATATTATGAGCTCCTCTTATAAGACCCCAGAATGGAAACAGACTTGCTTTACTTTAGAAAGGATAACTTTATAAACATCAGAGTAAATATACAATTCTAATTATTGACAATAAGAGAAGATAGATCACAGAGATATGAAGATTTCAAAAGTTGAAATTTTGATGTTTCAAGTTAAGATTTCATTAAAGTCCCTATAACCTAAATTAACACCTTTACTGAGATGACTCAAACATTTAGGCTAGACATCTGTGAAATGCCTGACATCCATATTCAACAGCACTTCTTTGAGCCTAACATGGTCCAAACCAAAGCCATGGACCCCTGCCCTCTCTCCTCCACAACACACCAAAGCTGGTCATCTCATTTCAGTGACAGGAGTCGCGCAAGTCAGAAACCCAGGGTGATTTCTTGATCACTAAGCCTTATGATGTTACTATTAACTTCAGTCCACATTTTTTTTTTACAGGAGTCCTTTAAAGATTGTGTTCATTTTACAAAGATTATTTCAGTTAAACTAGCATTATGTCTATAAGTACACTTAACCTGGCATGCATAAGCAAATAAATGGGTGAGGGTTCCCCAATCAGTCAACACTGTGGAATACTCATACTTTCCATCGTTTATCTCCACTACCCTAAGCAACATACAACCACCTGATATGCAGGCTAAGTGAACCCTTGGGTTAAATATCAGTAAAGCTTAAGTTGTTAATATAATATGTTAATAGAAGCTCAAATACTTTTCTTGCTGCCCAATTGAACATCTTGTGTACTCCACTTCAGCTGTAAACTGAAATCGGAGTGATATTTTTGAAATTCAAAATGATCCTTTCCCACCACTCCTCATCTCCCCATGCCCCTACACATTAACACTCCAGAGACTTCTGCTGCTCCTAAAATGCAGACCAAAGTCTCTAACTGGCCTTTGATCAAAGCTTTCCATAATTTGCTCTTTGTCTCTCTTTACAGCCTCATCTTACTGAAACTAACCCTCACTCTTTGATACAAAGAATTGGAGAAACAAACCTCCCTATTATATGTTTTCATTCTAGTACTTACTACAGTTGTAATTTTACTTGCATATTTTATTATATATTAAGTGTCTATCTCCCATACCATAAGCTATATATGTTTTTGTTCTCATTTTTGTTCACCCCTAATATCTAGCATAGTATTGTTCAATATTTTTGTTAAATAAGTGAATGGTACAAAAAAGAAAGTAGATAAATTATTCTCTCAATAAATAAATATTTACATAGAGTATTTGCCAATGAACCAAATAAAAGAAGGACATGTGTAAACAAACAAACAAACAAAAACCCCTTGAAGGGTCATACAACAAAGGTGGTTCGGTTTTTTTGATCATTGGCAATTATTTCCACTTTTCCATGCTGGAATACACCCACACAAGAGTAGGTGGTGCCAAGATCAATGCCAACTGCAGGGCCCTTAGACATGGTTGCTGGTGCGCGCACTCGGCTTGTGCAGATGGAGCAGAACTGGTGTCCCCGTGTTCAATAAGCAAAAACATTAATTCTTTTCATTTTTTTTTATAAAGTTCCAACATCCTGTTGGTTAGCATCTAATCTTAGTTAATTATTCAATACAGTTATCTGCACCACCCAGGAAAAGTATATATCAGAATGACTACAAATAAGTTGAAAGACTAGTCACAATAGTCTTTTCCCAACAGAGACCAATAAACGACACACCTCATCTTTAAGTCATATGCATTTCATCTTGAAATGCCTTTCTCATAGAATATACTTATTTCTCTCACATCTGACCCATATTTGAAGTAGATCCCCAAAACTTTCTTTTCATTCTGTCTTCTTTTTCCCCTCCCCAGCTCCTGGTCATAATGGGAACCATGATCTCTCTGCTTTATATCTGGATGTATTCTCAGAGCTTCCATTTCCATGTGGCACATCTTTATGCTTGCTTTGGGTACCCCAGTGCCCAGCATATTGTTGGCCAGAGATACCTGAAATGTCACTTCCTTATTATTCTGGTGCTCATTCAATGGGGGGGAAGAGAGAGCGTAGGGATTTGCTGGTTATATTTCTGTATCTTATAGGTTTATAGAAGATTTTAGCATTAAGCAGTTGACTGAGTTTCCCTTTCTTTATGATATCTTTTGGTTTTACCCAGGAGCTGGTGTGATGAAGGATGAAGACATGGCAATGTATTGGTTTAGATAAGAAAGATGACACATCTACCACAAGTAAAACTCTAGAGTTATCTTTTTAGGGAGTGATGAGATATAAAGCCTAATGATTTGGTGCTTTTCCCCTAGAACAAGAATAAGGTAGAGGTGTAAACTCTCTTAATATTAAAGTCGTGGTACCTTTCTACTTTTTCCACTTGGTAGTGGGGTAGGTGTATTGGTGGAGGTGCCATGGCCAATGCATTTAAAAATAGTCTACATAATGTAAGCAAGCAATAGACAAGCTTTAAAGAGTTAAACTGTAGAACATATACCATTCTAGGTCAATATTCAGGACATCAATAATTTTTTTAAAGAATGTTTTTATTGATTTTAGAGAGAAAGGAAGGGAGAGGAAAAGAGAAACATAGATGGGCTGCCTCTTGCATGCCCCCCATCAGGGATCAAGCCTGCAGCCCAGGCATGTGCTCTGACTGGGAATTGGACCAGTGACTTATTGATATGCTCAACCAACTCAGCCTCACTGGCCAGGGCAGAACATCAATACTTTTATTAACAGTGCTCTGCGTTATTGTTACCTTGTGTAAATTTTAAGCTCTTGACCATAGAGACACATTAATTTGAAATTTAAAAGTGGAAACACATCTTACTCATTGTTTAGTCCATTCATTATTTGGCTTAAACTTTATTCAACTGATTTGTATTCAGTGTGCTGAATTTTACACAGACAGCTTTCTTGATTCTGATTGTGTATCATTGGCCTGATGAGTCCTCACAGAAGAATATTTCATATTTTATTTGAAGTTTGAGAAAGTAAGAATAACTTCGAAACTATATACACTTAAATACCATACCTCACACTGACTAGAGGTTAAAGGATAGAAATAAATACATCTTCCTCATCTACATGATTTTATCCTTCATTAGGACAACATTTTCAGCATCTCTCCCCAAATAGACCCCAAATTAGGGATCTTCTTTTCACTCAGAACAACCTTGTTCCCCTACCAGACAAATCATTTCTATCTGGAGAACCTCTATAAACAAACCGAATGCCTCCTGCTATTCCAAGCCAACAGGGACACAGCACCCTAGCTAAAAGGCGTGGAAACTGCCAATCCCCCCAAAGATGAAAATTAACTATGGATCACTGACTGTAAAAATATAAATTATATACATTTCCAACTGTCAAAGGATGAGATTACTCTAGTTTGTAAGAACAGGGACTAATTTAGTAAGTTGCATCCCATGAGCCATTCACAATTTTATAGCTCAAAATTCTTTTAAGAGCGTAGGGATTTGCTGGTTATATTTCTGTATCTTATAGGTTTATAGAAGATTTTAGCATTAAGCAGTTGACTGAGTTTCCCTTTCTTTATGATATCTTTTGGTTTTACCCAGGAGCTGGTGTGATGAAGGATGAAGACATGGCAATGTATTGGTTTAGATAAGAAAGATGACACATCTACCACAAGTAAAACTCTAGAGTTATCTTTTTAGGGAGTGATGAGATATAAAGCCTAATGATTTGGTGCTTTTCCCCTAGAACAAGAATAAGGTAGAGGTGTAAACTCTCTTAATATTAAAGTCGTGGTACCTTTCTACTTTTTCCACTTGGTAGTGGGGTAGGTGTATTGGTGGAGGTGCCATGGCCAATGCATTTAAAAATAGTCTACATAATGTAAGCAAGCAATAGACAAGCTTTAAAGAGTTAAACTGTAGAACATATACCATTCTAGGTCAATATTCAGGACATCAATAATTTTTTTAAAGAATGTTTTTATTGATTTTAGAGAGAAAGGAAGGGAGAGGAAAAGAGAAACATAGATGGGCTGCCTCTTGCATGCCCCCCATCAGGGATCAAGCCTGCAGCCCAGGCATGTGCTCTGACTGGGAATTGGACCAGTGACTTATTGATATGCTCAACCAACTCAGCCTCACTGGCCAGGGCAGAACATCAATACTTTTATTAACAGTGCTCTGCGTTATTGTTACCTTGTGTAAATTTTAAGCTCTTGACCATAGAGACACATTAATTTGAAATTTAAAAGTGGAAACACATCTTACTCATTGTTTAGTCCATTCATTATTTGGCTTAAACTTTATTCAACTGATTTGTATTCAGTGTGCTGAATTTTACACAGACAGCTTTCTTGATTCTGATTGTGTATCATTGGCCTGATGAGTCCTCACAGAAGAATATTTCATATTTTATTTGAAGTTTGAGAAAGTAAGAATAACTTCGAAACTATATACACTTAAATACCATACCTCACACTGACTAGAGGTTAAAGGATAGAAATAAATACATCTTCCTCATCTACATGATTTTATCCTTCATTAGGACAACATTTTCAGCATCTCTCCCCAAATAGACCCCAAATTAGGGATCTTCTTTTCACTCAGAACAACCTTGTTCCCCTACCAGACAAATCATTTCTATCTGGAGAACCTCTATAAACAAACCGAATGCCTCCTGCTATTCCAAGCCAACAGGGACACAGCACCCTAGCTAAAAGGCGTGGAAACTGCCAATCCCCCCAAAGATGAAAATTAACTATGGATCACTGACTGTAAAAATATAAATTATATACATTTCCAACTGTCAAAGGATGAGATTACTCTAGTTTGTAAGAACAGGGACTAATTTAGTAAGTTGCATCCCATGAGCCATTCACAATTTTATAGCTCAAAATTCTTTTAAATATGTATATATTTGTATTGATTTCAGAGAGGAAGGGAGAGGGCGAGAGAGATAGAAACATCAATGATGAGATAGAATCATTGACTGGCTGCCTTCTGCTCGCCCCCCACTGGGGATTGAGCTGCAACCCGGGCATGTGCCCTGACTAGAAATTGAACCATGACCTCCTTGTTCATAGATTGACACTCAACCACTGAGCCATGCCAGCCAGGCTGTTTTAAAACTTTTTTTTTAAATTTTGTTTTATTGCTTAAAGTATTACAAAGAGTATTACATATGTCTCCTTTTTTTTTGTTTTAAAACTTTTAATGTGGCTATCAGGAATTTAAAAATGACACATCATTTGCATTATGTTTCTATTATATAATGCTGATGTGAGGGTCCCTTATGATCCTGAGAAGGGTTTGGTTATCTGATAGGAAAGTGAGCACAGCTATGTCTGCTATTGCTCATGTATTGATGACCTCATCTTTCTCCTTCTCTGTAGAATAGTGGTTAGCAAACATGGCTGGTCATGTTAGAATTAATATTGACTTCATTGAGCAGTAAAAGCTCCCCAGGTGACTGTAATGTGTAGCAAGGTCAAACACTAGAAGTCGGCAGTGATTTATAAAGTAAATGCAAACCAGTGGAGGAAGCCATGTTAAGCCAACACAAAGCTTAAAGTGGGTGTTCTGATGAAGTTAACCTGGGAACAGAAGAAATACCTTTGAGAATGGGGAAGTGAGTAGCATGGCTCCAGAGTGGCAAACTGTGGTTGGTGATTGATAATTGGCTGAAACCCTCGCAACTGGGAGTGTAGGCCACCGCCTGCAGCATTAGCCTCGCCAGGCAGACACTTGTTAGGAACGCAGCCACTGAGGCCCTTACCCAGCTCTACTGAAGCAGCATCTTCATTTTAACAAGATTCTAGGATGACCAGTATGTGCATTAAAGTTTTGAAGTGATGCTTGAGACAACATTTTGTAAGCCAAGTCCTCACATGGGACCAGCTTGAAAAATCTTTCCACCTTTCAGTGATGCCTTCCACTGTCAGGGATCGGGTGGGGAAAGCATTACAAAGGCAAGATTTCACTGTGCATATTTTAAAATTAGAATTTATGGCTTTTGATTTACAGAATAATGTATGCCTAATGTAGAAATCATTGAAAAAAATTGCCTTTATCCCATAGCACAGTAAAAATGAGTTTTGACATTTTAATAAATATTCTTTCAGACTTTTTTCAATTAATATATGCATAATATACCTTAGAGAAGATTTCACTATTTTATAAACATAAACTTCAAGTACTTTTTCTAGTTTCTTACTATCACAATGAGCTGTTGGGAAGAGCCTTTTATATACATCTTTTTGTATATCTGATTATTTCCTTGCCAAAAAAACCCCACAAAATGCCCTGGCCAGTGTGTTCAGTGGTTAGAGCGTTGGCTTGCACACCGAAGGTTGGTGTGTTTGATTCCTGTACTTGGTTGCCGGAAGCCAATTCCAGCATGTCAGCAGGGCTGAATCATTTGGAAATGGCTGAAGGCATTTCCCCAAACCCGAAAAGGATGCATAAATTGATTGCTTGCTGCCAGACAGCTAAGGGCATCTTAACTTACATGTTATTGCCTCCTACTGGCCAAACACCTGAACAACCGTAGGCAAGTCCCCAATCAGACAATGGATTCTGTACCTAACCCTACCCTTTGATGTATATCTACCTTGCCTTAGGACAAATTGTGTTAATACATAGCAAGGGGTCCTGAGACAAAGAGAACTTAGTTCCTTTAGCTGAGTCTTCTCTGACTCCCTATAATGCCTTTCAGAATTATGTTTTGTATCTGGACTCTTATTTAATTTATGCACAGCACCTTCTCCAGATTCCTAAACCCTTCTAGATGCTGGATCAAGACCACTGGCACCTGGTGGCAGGTTCAATCCCCAGCCCTCATCAGGGTGCATGCAGGAGTCAACCAATTGATGTGTCTCACTCTTCCTCCTTCTCTCCCCTCCACTCTCTCTCTTAAAAAAAAAAAAATCAATGGAAAAAATATCCTCCGGTAAGAATTAGCAACAAAAAAACCCCACAAACAATGAAATGACCATGTCAGACAAAGATCATTCCTAAATCTTTTGATGCATATTGACAAACTGTCCTGAAAGATTGTCCAAGTTCTAGTATAAATGCTCATGAACTTATTAATATTGTTTATAACCATTTGTTAATCTTTGCCAACTTGAAGATGTCTTCATTTAAATTTTTTCATTGATATCAATTGTGATGTTGAAGATTTTTTCTAAATATCTATTGCAATTTTATTTTTTTGAGAATTGTCTATTTATTCAGTTTGTCCATTTTCCCCCCACTGGATTTTGTTATTTTCTTACTCATTTTCCAAAACTTTTATGCGCTAAAGATAGCAAACTTTTGTATATTTTCTTGTACTTCTGACATTTTTTCCCTGATCAGTCATAGTTAATGTGAAAAGAATTGCAAAGTAACAAGGCAATAGCTATGTAATCTATACTGTCTAATTTGATGGCCATTAGTCATGTGTGGCTATATAAATATAAATAAATTAAAAATTCACTTCCTTAGTTGTACTTTCTAGATTTTAAGTATTCAATAGTTAGTGGCTACTGTATTGGGTAGTGCAGATATAGAATATTTCCATCTTCGGAGAAAGTTCTATTGGAAAGCACTGGTATACTACATGTATATATCAGCAACTGGAAATAATGCTTGAGGTTGAGGTAAAAACTTATTGAATTCCTAACATTCCCAGATAGTGTTTTCTTATATTTTGGAGAAAAGAGTATAATTATACAATATCGGCAAAGGCTGATGAATGTGTTTGGAGCGGATGAGTAATTAGTTTTTTTAAAGTGCTATACTTGTTTCAAGTAAGAGAAGCATTTTTAATGAAAGAGGCTTATTAACATTTGCATGGATATGTGAAAAGATGAATGTATTGGTTTCCAGTAATGGTTACATATTTTTATTGGCACTACTCTTGGTTTTATTAGGGGGATGCTTTTTCACAGATTGTTTGCTTGTTTTTTATTGCATACTCTGCTGCACTTGCCATCACCTTTTTATTGGTGACCTTTTTATTTTCCTTTCTTTTTCAGACGAGCCTCCCAGCAGGACCATCCCCTTTAACGTTGCAGTAGGAAAACTGAAACATGACTGGGTCCATGGAAGTAGAGTAATAAAATTAGCTGTCTTTTCCCTTCCAGCGGATATGTTCTTCCTTCTAAACCTGCTCCCATGTATTATCTGGAATTGGCAGACAAAAGCATATGATATGTAGCTCACTTCCTGCTCTTTCCTGTTTATGTACTTGTATTGCTATGAGTTATGATAATAGTAACAAAGCAAAGGAATCCAAGATTCATATATGTGCATAGATCCCACTGATGATATTATATATATAGTATTGATTTCAGAGAGGAAGGAAGAAGGAGAGATTGAAACATCAATGATGAGCGAGAATCACTGATTGGCTACCTTCTGCATGCCCCCTACTGGGGATTGAGCCCACAACCTGGGCATGTGCCCTGACTAGCAATCGAATCCAGATGTCCTAGTTCTTAGGTTGACACTCAACCACTGAGCCACGCCGGCTGGGCCCACTGATGACATTCTTAAGGCATTCTGTGAGCCTGAGATGAAAGGTCGGGCCATTTCATAATCCTTGAAGTCTCTGGTGAATTTCTAAGGCTTCCTGGAGCATCCTTATGGTATTTCCTTATATATAGAATAGAACGTGTAAGCGTACAGGTAGATAGGCCTCTTTGGATACAAATGCCCCAGCATCTTTTGGACGAATCCTTTGGTGATTACTCACGGTCATCCAGAGAAATACTACTGCTTTCTCTGGAGACGTTTTTCTTAATGTTTCTGAACAGTTCACAGTCTGTGACATTTTCAGGCAGCTATTTTGAGTCAGAGACATTTTGATAGGGCCCCCAACATAAACCATTAAACTTTCAGCTTTTTAAAAAGAAAAGTAATGAAATTGGTATATATGCTGGGGTCTTATCCACATCTACTAGGGTTCAGGAATCTGGAGGAAGGGCTGCGACGCAAATTATTAAAGAGACTAGACATGAAATATAAATTTGGGAGGCATTTTGGGGGACCCAGGGGAGGCTTAGCTTTAGTAACTAAGCTCTCTGAATCTCCATACCCAGGGCTTTTTATTCACACAGTTTGCCCTATAGCAAAGCAGATATACATAGCAAAGGTAAGGTTTGGTAAACAGTAAAGGACTATCAGGTTGGGGGAACTGCTCTCAGCTGTCTGGCAGCAGGCAATAACATGCAGATCTTCAGCCCTGCTAAAGCCCCAAGGTTCATCGACCTTTTGATGAACTTCTTGCATTTATGACCTGCTGGAATTAGCCTCCAGTACATATATTCCACCACCAAGTGATGTGCACAATTCCCTCTTCCAACTCCCTCCCTTAATCTATCCCAAGCTGAGGGTAAGACAAGGTTCAGAAAGAGGGCATCTCAGTGAGAGGCTGAAGGATGGGTGAGTCTTGGCAATAACAATGCATGATACTCAGGGATGTTGGTTGCACGCTTTACTTGGTCATGAAAATTTGCAATAACCATCGTGAGGCAGCCAAGTCTAAATGGCACAGTCGATATGTTTTCTTTTACAATGGATGGCTGGCAGTTTTACTGCTGACAGTGGTCAGATTAAATGGAGCCCCTCTCCAGTTACCACTCCCAAACCAAAACACAGAATTTGCTGGCGAGAATGGGGCGTCTCAGACATTACCTAATCATCTTGGCTGGAACAACTCCCCAGAATGGGGCAAAAGAATCCATCTGGACTCTGATGTTGTTAAGGCTCTTCTTTTGAGTAGCTGTGCTTTTATTAGGAAGACATCCATGATGAAACCCAGATGAAATGGCGTGTGTTTCCCTCCGTATCTTAGATGGAGTCTAACCAGGTGCTAACCTGGCCCGGAGCCTAAACACTTGGACACGCAGTGCTTTCGGTTTCCTCTTTCTTTCCACTACGAACCCGCCTCTCCCAGGGACCCAGAGCTGCTCCTTCATGTTGCTCAAGACAGGGGGTCCAAGAGGCCCAGGAATTCCTGGAGAATGTTATTTGGACTAAAAGCAAGCCTTGCCAACGGAAAGAATGGGGGGTGGGGGTTTATAAACCAGACAAGTGTCCTCAATGCTCCTCCTGGAACACAGTGGCCTTTCGCTCGCAGTGGTCCACGGGGCCCTTGCGATGCGTGTGGAACTTTTAGTGGAAGCTGCTCTAGTTGTAGTTCATGCTGCTGTGCCATCAAGTCGCTGTTCAAAATCTCTTAAGTGAGGTGTTGCTTATATGTTTGCCAGGGATCTGAGTTTGACCTTTTCTGGATCGAGGAGTATTTGATTTGAGTTTCATTACTGCTCACCCCAGCTGGGTTTGAAGTCAGTGAGCACCGCACGAAGCGGTGGGAGGAACAGAGGAAAGAAACCTGTCACATCAGAGATTTGGCTCCTTTGATGTGTTCGTTGGCACCTGTGGGTCCACTGAAGGCGCTAAAGTCGTCATTAGCCTAAACGATGACGTGTGGTGTTCTGCTTAAAATAAACTCTCGCTTCCATGTCTCTACGTTTCCATTTTCTGCTCTATTAAGTTTCGGGGGTATTTTATTGTATTCGCTTTTTGTATTACAAAAAGTCCTCTATGGGGAAAAATAAAAGGGCTGTGAATGTTGTCAACAAAAGGGAAGAGGATCAAATAGAAGGGCTCATGCTTATGGAGTACTGCCATGTGTAAGGCATTTTCCTAACTGCTTTAGAAGTGTTTTAGCATTTGTTAGTTATAAAAGCCTTATGAGGTTAGTGGAGTTATTCCCATTTTACAGATGTGGAGACAGAGGTGTAGAGAAGTTACGTAATATGTGCAGGGTCAGGGAGTGAGTGGTGGACTGTGGTTTGAACCTCTTACCTAGTTCTACTCACTTTACTCCCTCGAACTATTCCTATCTCCTTCCTAACAACACATTCAAAGAGCAGGGACTTGGGGTGATTACTAGTGCATAGTGAGGACTCCCCGCAGTCACATTTTCTAACTGCATTATTTTTTTTTAGCATAAGACACATATTCCTATTCTTCCAAAGAGGTGTTTTTAATCTTAAATATAATTAGATTTGTTGCCTTCATATCATAGCACAGTTCTCTCCTGTGAAATCAGAAACATGATGTGAAGATGACAAAAGTGTCAAACTAGAATTCAATAAAATGCTTATGCTGTGTTTAAACTACTTGTTTCACTTTCAAGTTGGCGTGTTAAGTTTACCCATAGGCAAGGTGACCGGATCATCGTCAATCTCTTCTTTGTCCAGATGTGAATACAGAAATTTTCAGGTTGTAGATAAATGATCAAAGTTTTCCTCTCTGCTTTCATATTTTAGGAAGCAATTTAGAACTCTTCAATGTAGAAAATCCAAAATCTGTAAACTGAATTTTCCCCTTAAACCTTTGAAGTATTTTTGTCATCCCTAGAACCTCTTCAAATTTTCTTACATTTTCCCAGAAGACATCGTTTTTATTTCAATCTATGTCATTTGAGATATAACACTGCCAATTTTACCCTGAGCCACACGTACTCATTCGCATAATACTAGAAAAATAATTCCAATCCTCATGTAAATGAGCATTTTTTACCTTTAAGAGACCCACTTTACTGTGTTGCATTTAAAGTGATATTTCAGACCCTGGTTTACACTGATGACCCAAATGTGCCATTGTGAGATGTGCCATAGAATAACCACCAAATGGTGTTAACTTTATTTTAAGAAATTCCTTCAGGTAGTTTCTATAAACATTGATTTAGGTTGTTTTAGGGGGCTAATATGCCTTCTAAAAGTTCTTTGTTGCTGAAATAAAGTAACCAAAATAATTGAAAATGCATAATTACAATTAGGAAGACTACAGGGAACTCACTATCAAACCCCTTCCATTTAGACTTTCACACAACTCCAGTGTTGGAGAGGGCGCAATGACCTGCTTAGCCTTGCTTCATGCAAAACCAGAGAGGGTGATGCACCAGGCTTCCCTGACTCCATAGCTCTGCTTCTACTTTTTCTTTCTGTAGTTAGGAAAGATTTGAGGGGGAAAAGCAAGAAATAAGAAAAAAAATGGAGGGAGGGAGGGATGAAGACAGAGAGAGAAACAGCTTATACATACTTGGTGCTCAGAGATACCCCAGGATCTGCTGTCCTCCTTCCTTCTTCCCCTAGGCTCTCTCAAGGGCACAGTGGTTGAGACTCAAGTTTCCTGTTTAGCTGCTTTGATGTATTTCTTTTTTTTAATCCTCACTTGAGGATATTTTCCCATGGATTTATTTATTTATTTATTTATTTATTTTTAATTAA
>NW_005353698.1:1185908-1205386 GCF_000412655.1 Myotis brandtii | reverse complement strand
CTGAGGCTACCCAGCAGGAGCTATGGAGAGATCTGCAGAGTCCTCTTCCTTGTTTGGGGTTTGGAGGTGCCCAGAAGAGGCCCAGCTGTGAAGCAATGTAAGCTGCTGTGGGGCCTTGAGCCTTCTTTTGGATGATCTGGGTCTCTCTGACCCAGCTTCAGTTTGTTAGGTAATTTTAGATCTCAAAGGGCCAGCCCATTCATATGCAAAAGTCTCTGCTTGCAGCTTGGTTGGGGCTGGGTCTCAGGGAATCAACAGGGCGGACCAAATAGCTATGGCTGATCCTCAGTGCTGCCCAACAGACCCCGGGTCTCAGTGTCATTGCTGCATTGCTGCAAGCACCTTTGAGAGAAAGCCGCCCTCGAGTTTTTCCGAGTTCTGCCCAATGCCAGACAGTCCCCCATATGAGTGCTGCAAGCACCTTTGAGAGAAAGCCGCCCTCGAGTTTTTCCGAGTTCTGCCCAATGCCAGACAGTCCAGTTTCTCCCCATATGAGTCTAGGTCCCCAGAGACTCACCCGGAACTGGAGTTCAGAGCAGTCAGGGGCTTGTGACTCCCTCCTGATTCAGAAAGACAGCCGTGTCCTCAGTTGCCAGCCCTTGCCACGTGCACCTCCATACCTCTGCACTTCCACACGTCCTCTGAGTCTAAGTGTGCATTTCTCTTTCTTTCTAGTTGTAGAATTTCCACTCAGCCAGCCTTCCTGTGGTTCTGGATGACATCCGTTTTGTCTTTTAGTTGTATTTTTGAATTTGTTGTGGGAGGCAGCAATTTCCGGTGTTTACCTATGCCGCCATCTTGGTTTCCTCCTTCCCATGGATTTTTAGAGAGAGTGGATGAGAGAGGGAAAGACAGAGAGAAATATCGATGTGAGAGAAACACATCAATTGGTTGCCTCCAGCACATGCCCTGACCAGGGTCCGGGCTGGGGAGGAGCCTGCAACCAAGATACTATCCTTGACTGGAATCAAACCCAGGACCCTTAGTTCCGCAGGCCAACGCTCTATCCACTGAGCCAAGCTGGCTAGGGCTAGCTGCTTTGATGTATTGATTCTTTTTCTTTTCAAGGCAAGTCTGCATTGATGTCAATATAAAAAATATTTTATGTTAAAGTATGACACAACATTTATGATATACAAATCTTAAGTCAAGAATGCAATGAATTTTTCATATATATCACCTGAGAAGCCACTGCTCAGAGAAAGATGTAGAATTCCAACATTCCCTCCTAGTCAAACCCCACTCCCACCCTCCAGGAACTACCCTCCTGATTTCTATCATTGTGGACTGGTGTTGCCCGCTTGTTAATGCTGTCATATTCACTTGTAAATTTGTAAATACTGCAGTAAACAGTCTGTTGTGTCCAGACTCCTTCACGCATGCTATTTGTGAGATTTATCCTTGTTGTTGCCTGCAGTGGAAGTTAGTTCATTCTCATTTTGTACACTATTTCATTCTATGATTATAGCACAATATATCCTTTCTCCTTGTGATGGGATTTCAGGTTGTTTCCATTTCCTGGATATTATGAAAAAAGCACCTATATCCATTCCTGTACATGTCTTTTGTTGGATACAAGCACTTCTTTTGTACATATACCCAGGAATGGAATTACTGGGAAATATAAGTATACCTACGTTTAGTTTAGGTAGTTCTGCCAAGTATTTTTGCAAAGTGGTTGTGCCATTTTACACTCCCACCATCAATTTTTGAGAGTTCCAGTTTCTCCTCATCTCTGTGAACACTTGGCTTTGTCAATCTAAATTTAAGCTCTTCTAGTCTGTGAAGTGGTATCTTATTCCGGTTTTAATTTGCCTTTCTCTGATGAATAATAATGGGGAGCGCATCCATTAGGAATTGTTTGGGATGAGGGGTTCAGTACACAATGCAACATGTACTGCCTTTAAGGTCCCCAATAGGAGCCTGTCTATGATTTCCCGGAGGTGAGCTTTGTGGTGTGGCCACATTCTCAGAGGGAATGTACTAAATTAGATGCAACTGGTAGGAAATTCTTCTAAATTCTAAAGTACCCATGTTAAAAACGAAAACAAAAACAAACACCTTGATTAAAGCCTTCTCAATATTGACCACAATCTTAAAAATGTATATAAAACTAACAATAATGAGTTGTGAAGCTGAAAGCAGCCTTTCTAAATTATCAATAAAAATTGACTAACACTGATTATAGAGATATTACAGTCCTTCTACTCTCCCTATAGAAATTATGAAATAATTTTTATAGCCCAGACCAGTGTGGCCCAGTTGGTTGGGCATAGCCCTGTGCACTGCAAGGCTGCTGGTTGATTCCTGGTCAGGGCACATACTCAGGTTTCGGGCTTTTCTTGCTCTGAGTTCTAAAGTGCCATGAAACTGAGGAACCATATATAATAGAGAAACCGAGAACTATATAATATGTGTAGGGACAGGATTTTTAAAAACTTCATTTTTCTTTCACATTGCCTCAGTTCCTTTGGGCAAGGCAAGTATTGGCTTTGCATTATTGAAGGATTAAATGGAAGTTCTCGGGCCCCTTCCTTCCCAGGATAATTTCACAGAAGACTTTGAATCTACTGATTCTTGATCGCATAATGAGATGGCAAACTATACATCAGATAAAGCGACCATGGCCCACAATTAAATGACCAGAGAGTACAAGAGTATAATCATAGTTACCTTAAACTAAAGGTAAAGAAATTGAGGCATAAGGAGGTCCAGCTGATTCAAGGACATGGTGAATAGGATTAAACCCAACTAGCTACTGGATTAACTAAACTCTATAACTTGCTATCTTGCTAGACAATTCACTTCAAAAACAGGAAGAAGAAAGATTTACCTGGAATGCGCTTAGATATTGGTGTTTCCTTGGCAACAAATTCTAAATCAAGAGGAAAATAGTGATTGAACATATGCAGTTTTGTTAAAAAATTGTGGGCTCTGAAGTTGCAGTCGCAGAAGCTCCTTCCCAACCTTTGTTAATTGAAATAAGAAGTTCTTTATCTTGGATGCTGCCATGTAGCAGTTATGTTAGAAAAATCTGTTTTCTAGGCATGAAAACAGGAGGTCCTTTCCCTCTGAATATCCCTGTGCTTTGGCCTTCTTTTACTTTCTTGCAGAAAACCAGTGCCATGTGAGTAATTAGCACTTAACACCCACCTCATTGAGTTCTAGTCACCAGTAACTTGCAATTTGTGTGACTAGTTACAATTTTGTGGCACTTACATACAGATAGTATGAGCATAGGTATAGATTAACAGAGTATTTGTTTTTCCCCTCTAGATACTTTAAATTCCTTAGTTAGGCCAAGTCATTCCAGAGCTACATTCGTTGTATAGTTTTGCTTTTACAAAGAGATGCTTTAGTTTTATGCCATCCACTTCCTCTGAGGGATGCTATCAGATAGAACCTCGAGAAACCGGAGGGATATTGTTTGCCACAGCTGGGCTAATCACAGGTGGTCATGACATGTGTCTCCTGGGAGCAAGTTGGAAATGCAGAAGGTCAAGGCCCACCCCATATCTACTGAATCAGAGTCTGCATTTTAAGATCCCCAGATGGTGTCTATGTGCATTGAAGTTCGGGGCACACTTTTCTCCATTGCTTGGTCTATTTTCTTGAGGACTTACAGGGAAAGTGATTTCAGGTATAACCTAGTGGTGAAGTTCCTGGGCATGAGTTTGCCTGCCCCACTTACTGGTTATGTGCTTTGGGAAGTACACTGGGCTTCTTCACTCCCATTTTCTTCTCTGTAAAATGGAGACTGTACTAGTGTCTATCTCATGAGGTTATTGTGATCATCAAATGAGAAAATGCACTTAAATCAATTAAGCCCATAGTTGCATATGGTAACCAATGTTAGCTGTTTTTGTTATTCTTGCTACCAGAAATTCATTTTTTTTTATTTTCTTAATGAAATGGGTTGTTTTGTGTTATAGACTCATATTAGAGATGTGGGGTTTTTCTTTGGGGAGGGGAGTGTTGACTGTAAGGAACTATAGACTCAAATTTACAGCCCTTTACAGCAGGTATTTAATTTTTTTGACTGACCTTACCCCAACTTCATGTCATTTTCATTATTTATTTATTTTCCCATTAAAAAAAATACTTGTTTTTCTTTACTCCAATTTCCATATGTTCTTACATTCCATTCTGTGCAGCATGGTATCTTTGTAAGCCACTTCAGAATTATTTTATATTTAAATATGACATAGAAACAGGTTGGTCATCACAATTACAAAGTTATCCTATATAATAAGAGAGAAATATGCAAATTAGGCCGGGATATCACCAGCAGCTCAGGAGGCTGCGTCACAACCAGCTCAGAGCATGCCCCCAGCCCCAGCGGACACACACCACACATCAGGCTGGGGGTGGGCTCCAGCCCCGGCGCCGCCCAGCTCTGAGGCCACTCCTGCCAGGGGTTCCCGGGCAGGCACACAGCGCAGCCTGCCCTGGGAGCAAGGCCCTGGTGGGAGTGCAGCACCACCCAGCTCCGAGGCTACTCCTGCCGGGGGTTCGTGGGCAGGCACGCCACACCACCTGCACTGGGAGCAAGGCCTCCAGTGGACCCGCAGACCTGCCCAGGGGAGCGTGCTCCAAGCCGCCACGGCCAGACTGTGGCTTAGGCCATCCCCTGAGGGCTCCCAGACTATGAGAGGGGGCAGGCTGGGCTGAGGAACACCCACCCAGTGCACGAAATGTGTGCACCGGGCCTCTAGTTACTTCATAATTTTGACAGCCTTGTATTATTTTTTCCCCCATTAACTACTTGCTATAGTTGTATTGGTCATCCTAGTCACCCGGTAAGGCAGGGACACTTAAAACAATTTTTAAAGAAATGTTGTTTCCCTCACCTTACCTTCTTGTTCACTGTATCTCCAGCATAGTACCTTACACATAATAGGTGCACAATGCATTTCTTGAGTGGATAATTATTTACAAATGTACATCTTATATAAGTTACAGATTTACATCTTTTCATGTTTGCTATTAAATTCAGACCTGGAATGGGCTCTCTTCATCTCTCAACTTGTCCAGTACACGAGACTCAGATCAATGCTACCCTCTCCCACGATGAAGATGTCCTTGACCCTTCAGCCCAGACAGGGGGGCTATCTCTTCCAAAAACTAGGGAACTTACTGCTTGTCTTACTCAGCTTGCACTTGCCATTCTCCTTATATTGGTAGTTCTCCTTGATAGAGAGCATGAGCTTTGGAATCAGAGGTTATGTGTCCAATCCGATTTGGGCCACTTACCAGCTCTGTGATTTTAAGAACATTATTTACCTTCTCTAGGGCTGTCGTAAGTAAAATGGGAAAATAGGATGTTGTATTGCTGTAATAGATCATCTATGTGAATGATTAGCATAGCTGGAGCTATGGTTAAAACTATGTCTTTTCCCCTCGAATTAAATTCAACCCTTGTCTCTTATAGAATTAGCAGGAAATTATTACATGGCTATGAGTGAAGTCCTAGTCCCGTAATTCTTGAGGATTCTTTTTGCTTTGAGCTTCCAGGGCCCAAGAAGCTGCTGGGTTTTGTGTATTGGTGAGCGGTGGTGAATGCAGCTGTGATTAAATATTGTCTAAGTTTCATGGTGCAGCAGTGGTGGTGTAGGAGGAAGGTAGGAAATATTTACTGTTACCCTGGCAACACTGCACAACACAGTTTCAGACTCTCTTTGGGTTCCTTTTAGCTGTTTTTCTGTATGTCCCCTCTTTTTATACTAGAGTATTATTATTATTATTATTATCATCATCATCATCATTTACATTTCTCTTCCTAAGACTATGTTATAGATATCATAATTAATTTCTTTCCAATGGATATTTTTTGGAAGTCTTTAAAATAATCTCCACTTTCTTTGAGCTATATGCAGGGGCATACGTTAAAAGATCTAAAAGGCAAAATGCATGAGAGTCAAATGAATCTTTGAGTCTCAGAATTCCGAAAAGTGATTCTCCCATGAGAGACTATATGAAGTTATAGCATGAGGTGCTTTTTCTATCCACCAAATCCTGAGGATATGGATACATTCTACTAGGAGGGAAGCTAGCATCACAGACAACTATAGTTAAAATGAATAGTGTGTGACAGGGAGGAACCTAGCAAGGCCCTTTGATCAAAGTCCTCTCAGGTGTCCCATCATTAAGGTGGGTCCGGCAAACATTTATTTACCAAACATTTGCTCTCCCATCTCCATGTGGATTGCTTTCCCCCGCTTTGAAGTCACAAACCACTACCTCTTTTTCTCCCTAGTTTAAGGTGAGACTGTTGGATTTGTCCTGGTTCCCCCATGTTCTTATGAAACCCCTATGTGTACATACATAAAGTTGGTCATTTTCTTCTTTTTATCTGTCTCATGTTAATTGATTATTAGAACAACCAGAGAACTAGGAGAGGAAAAAGGGAAAATGTCCCCATCTCCCCAAATATTAATGCACAATTTTAAAAATATTTTTATTTATTGATTTGAGATAAAGAGAAACATTGGTTTGTTGTTGCACTTATTTATGCATCTATTGGTTGACTCTTGTATGTGAGATTGAACCCGCAGCCGTGGCCTGTAGGGATGAAGTTCTAACCAACTGAGCTACCCGGCCAGGGCTCCTCTATACAGATTTTTAATGAATACTTGTACCTTCCAGTTAATTAAAAAAATGAGCCAAATTCACATTGATTTTTATAATATGAGTATTGGAAAACATGCTTAAAATATGTTTTTCTCGTGTGGACCTGTCCGGTGAAGGAATATGTGTCAGTTCCAAGATGCCTGAGGTTGCCCGCGCTCCTCTGCTGTAACCAGCTCATCCGGGCAGCTGCCGTTCAGATTCCCCGTTGGTCACTTAACTGATCTCTTTGGTTAGTAAGGGACCAAGACTACCCACAGAACTCTGTAACCATGGTGATAAGTGCCCTATTTTCCCTTTTCAACAGAAGAGATGAGATGCTCTAGCGTTTCTGTGCCTGTGGTTCCCAGGGGAATTTTTGGGAGCCATCCAAGCATTTAAGCCATAGAATCAGGCCTTGAACTGATAATTACTTTTTCCTTTATACTGTTACCTTTTAGATTAGGGGTGGTGACTGACAGCGCAGATAGTCCATGACCAGCCAAATGTGAGGTCTAGGGCAAACCTGGGAGGCTTGATATTCTTAAAATATACCAACTGGGGAAAAGCTCCTTTACCAGTAAACCAAGAGCTTTACTTTTAAAATAAAATTGGTGTTCTTACCAAAAATAATAACTGCACGCTTTCTTACATGTGATGAAATAAAACTATTATGGAAGATGTATGTGATTTGTATAGAAAACCAAAGGGCTTATTTAGACTATGTTTTCCAACCAAGATTAGTCTTAGACCTCGTTAGAATGGGCAGTAGTGTACCTTTGAGATTTAGGGGGCACTGGGAAGGCACAATGTCCAAATATCCTCCCTTTTCTTTAGTCTGAAAATCTAACTTATCAGAGCTTTTCCCTTTAAAGGTTTACAAGCCATTATAATACAAGTATCTCTGGGAAAGGCAACACAGTAGGAGAGAGGCTGAAATTTAGTGGCTTGTGAAATAAAACTGGGTTTTAGCCGTGTTTGCTTGGCCTGAAGAGTGTTTTATATATATTTTAAACCAACATTTAATTGTAAGGCGGCTTCACATAAAAACGACATGACTCTATCACTGTTATACAACAGAGGATGTGACAAAACTAAGTTCTCACAAGCTGGAGACGAATAGTGGCTGTCCTGTGTAAATGGGTCAAATTCTCCCCAATTTGTCACAGCCTTCACCCCTTTACCAAGTATTCAGATACACCTCGTTAGGCCTTCCTTATTCGTTTACTTACACTTCCGGCTTCTATCTGTAAAAAAACAAAACAAAACAAAAAACAACAACCAAGTAATAACCCTGACAATCCAAGGGCTGATGACTAAAGCATTTGCTTTGTGTTTGGCCTAGGTTTGCCTTCATCTCTAAGAGAATCTGTAAGAGCATTAAGCCTTCCCATGCCTCTTCTATTCTGTTGCTCCTACCTGCTATGGACTAAATGTTGTTTCCCCTCAAAATTCACATGTTGAAACCCTAACCACTGAAGGGATTCACAATAGGCCTCCCCATGAGGTGCCACTTTGGCATGTGAATTATTTGAATGGAAGGCAATGTAAGAATTTTTGTGAGTTTATCTGAGCCAAACTGAAGGCAATTGGAGGGAAGGGAAATCTCAACAGGTTGAGAAAAAGCTCCAGAAAGTGGCAGTTTGAACACTTATTTTATACATCAGAACCATAGGGGAAGACATAAGGGGTTACATGAAATCCACTGGTGATAGATTAGGGAGGTGGGAGGAAGCAAAGCAGGAAAATCTCTGGGACTGGATAAAAAGTAAAACAAACATACATATATCTTTTCCGTAGGCGGGTATAGGATATTAACAATTAACATGATAATAACAATGAGGGGATTTGTGGTTTCTGCTTCGGTTCAGTGATTATACTTTGGGGGTCCCCAAAAAAGAAATGACTTTGATATTCCAAAGGTATGTTATCAGGTATGTTATCTTAGATGCAAAAAGATAATAGACAGGCACAGTTTGGGTCAGTGATGGCGAACCTATGACACGCGTGTCAGAGGTGACAGGCGAACTCATTTTTTTTGGTTGATTTTTCTTTGTTAAATGGCATTTAAATATATAAAATAAATATCAAAAATATAAATCTTTGTTTTACTATGGTTGCAAATATCAAAAAATTTCTATATGTGACACGGCACCAGAGTTAAGTTAGGGTTTTTCAAAATGCTGACAAAAGGTTTGCCATCACTGGTTTAGGTGAAGATTGACCTTTGTTAGGGAAAAATACCGCCCTAGAACATGACTACCCTCCATGAACTGTTTTTAGTTAGAAAGTTTTAATTTCAGATCATCCTATGAGGTTACTTTAGGTCTCTGAGTTTGTAAGGCCACCATGCAGGCTCCCCTTAAGCTTGTCAGGTTTAATATGTGCACCCCCCCCCCTTTTTTGTCCACAAGACCCTGCAGGCTAAAGAGAAACTTTTACCTCTCCCTTAAAGAATTTAAATTAGGGGCCTTGCCCATAAACAGAGTTATCATCAGAAATAACTTTTTATGAGCTACCTATAAGCAAGGCAAATTTCTAATTACTGAACCTCTGCTTTTCTTACAGTCTTGTGAATGACCTTCCTCCCTTCTGAAGCCTCAAGGCATCTTACCTCAACCTTAGCTCAGAATGTCATATGTGCCTCATTTTCCTTTATGTCTCTGAACTTCTTGTGTATGTGGGGCTTCTGACTGTCTGAGGTATGTGGGGTTCCCACATATATGTATGCAATTAAACATATTTCCTTACGTTAATCTTTCTTCTGTCAATTTGATTATTAGACCAGTTAGGAGAACCTAGAAGTTTCTTCCTTCCCCATACCTTCAATGTGATGCTATTTGGTGATGGGGCCTTTGGGAGGTAATTAGGTTTTGATGATGTTATGTGGGTGGGGCCCTCATGATGGGCTTAGTATCTTTATGAGAAGAGACCAGAGAGCTAGCTCACTCTCTCTTCCTTGTGAGGATACAGCTAGAGGGCTGCCATCGGCTGTAAATTAGGAAGAAAGTCCTCACCAAGAACCTGACCATGCTGGCACCCAGGCTACTAGAACTATGAGAAACATGTTTATTGTCTAAGCCATCCTGTCCATGGTATTCTATTATAGCAGCCCCAACTAGCACATGGCCCCCATTCTCCCCTTGGAATATTATCAGAAAACAAATCAACCAAAGAAAACAGATAAAATATGCATTTCCAATACATCTTCCTTACTCAAAACCTCTTACTCTTCATATGTCTGGCACAAACACACACACACACAATTGGGGCAGAGAAATCCTGCTGTTACTTAAGGCTGACTTGAATGTTTGAGTTTTCCCAAGTTGTTGAGTGTTACTTCAATAGGGAACACATTGCAGTTGTACCTGAACAACCCAGCAAAATCTAATTGAAGCATGGAACTTATTCTGTAAAGTTAAGAGATGTGGGGGAAAGTTGAATAATCTATTTTCAAACCTCATCCTCCATAGGAGAGGTGCTGTGTAGCTAAAAATGTTACCCGAGAGCTGAAGCACTGGGCATAGTCTGGAGATGCTTCAAGACTGGGAAGGGAAGTGTGAGGAATGGCTTTCTTTCTTCCTTGGAAGTTTTGAGAGTCTTAGGAGTTTATCAAAGGCCTCTATTTTTCTCTATCTAAATCACTCACATGTTCAATGGTTTCTGAAATATGATGTTTATTTTATAATTAGTAATAAAGCTTAAAATGCAGATATTTGTGCCAGAGTCTATATGCAATATCATTGAAAGCATATACACTTGGAGTTATATTCATTTATGTTAAGCTACATGTGTGGTCATGGATGTGTGCCACTCCAATGTCCCCTTAAGCGAATCTGCAGTGGGGCCCGGATGGTGTGGCTCAGTGATTGAGCATCGAGCTATGAACCAGGAGGTCACAGTTCAATGTCCAGTCAGGGCATATACCCAGGTTTTGGGCTCCATCCCCAGCAGGAGGTGTGCAGGAGACAACCAATCAATGATTCTCTCTCATCACTGATGTTTCTATCTCACTTTCCCTTTCCTTCCTCTATAAATTCAATAAAAAATATATTAAAAAAACACACACACACAAAAAGAGAGAACCTGCCGTGGGAAACATAGTGAACTGAAAGCCCACCCGGCCATCATATCTTCGGACTCATCACTACAAGAATACAAAGCCACACTTCACAGGCTGCTCCCAGCCAAACACTAACCATGGTGGGCATCAGAGCGAGCTCAAATTCCCACCATTGGCTGGCTGAGACTTTCTAAGAACTGAGCTTTAAGCTTCCTCTGCCCAACTCCTACTTTTCTTTCTATTTTACAAATGTCAGACTTGTATTGTCTGCAGGTTCTAGCTGTCTTCTCTTGCTTCTTTCCTTCACAGGCATTTCCTCTAATAAATCTCTTGTACCTCTAGTCCTGTTTTGGAATGTACTTCTCAGAGGATCCAAATTGGCAAACTGTAATTGACTGTTATTGGTGGAGTCAAAAGAAATTACAAAGTAATACCACACGAGGACCTAAGGAGGACTTTGTGAGTGACTGAAAAAGAACACAAAATGATAAAAATTGATAAACTATCTTAGCATTCAGCATGGACATTATGTCCTGAGATAGTGGGAGGATCCAAATAAAATTTAGAACAAGATGCTGATTACTGCTCTTTGGGATGGTAGTGGAAATAAAATCTAACAGAAACCAGGCGTTAACTCATTAAATAATAACAATAGAGAATGCAATTACCAGACAAGGTTTCAATGAAGATGGGGAAGTGAATAATGGAGAAGGATGAAACAGATGAGTTATATTAGCATTAAGGTAGGGAGTCACCAAGCAATACCCTAGAGCTAAGTGTCTCAGGCTCAAGGCCTCCTAGGAATCATACATTATGTATCATAAAGTAGAAAACACTGTGTTTTCATGTTGATGCCAATCTAAAAAATTAGTATTTGTATACTTGGGATCTCCTAAATCATCTCATTTATTTGCCACCTTTTAAATTTGTGTTTATAATTATGCTGGCCCCAAATAGTTCCACTTTAATCATCATAAACTGGTGAGAAAAAAAACAGAAGACTTAATATGTAAATGAAGCATTCTTGTCAAGTGAAAGCCAAGTAGGCATCACCTGTGCACTGCAGAAATAATTATTTTGCTGAACAGTAGTTTGAATAGAGAATAATAGTGACAGGATAATATATGTATTGCAAACTCAAAGCCATTATGTACTAATAGGTGTGACGTGGCAACTTAGGTTTAGCAAAACAATTTTAATTTTCACATTAAATCAATGTGGCAAATTTGAATTGAATTGCTTTTTGGTGTTTAAAATAAAAATTATAAGTTTGATTTGGCTTTATTACTGTACTAGAGCCCGATGCATGAAATTCATGCAAGGGGCCAGTCCTCGCAGCCCCGCTGCCTCTCGGCCCCATGGCCACACCCACTGGTTGTTCCAGAAGGTTGTCCGGAAGGTCATTCCGGAAGGTCCTTCTGTTGTCAGGTCTAATTAGCATATTAGCTCTTTATTATATAGGATACAATGTATGCACTTAAGGAGTCTATATTAAGTTTTATGCACAACCTGCTCACATGTGAGTATTCCCAGCCTTTCTCCCATCCCCACCCACAGAAGGGAAAGGTATTTTCTCACTTCCCTCTGCTCCCTACTCTCCCTTGAACTTGAAAGGAGGTTCTGCTTCTGAGCAGATAATTGGAAAAGGCAACACAATGACAGTAAAGCTCAGCTGACTTGGTGGACACTTGCAAACTCCTGGGTGTGAGCTGAGCCCAAGTTTGACATCAGTGCTTACTAAACACTTGTGTTACCATTTGGGGTTACTGGCTGGGACCTTGGTTCTTCTCATCAATGCAGAAAAGATTTTAAGGCCAATGAAAATGAATGTAAAGCAAAGTGGGATTTATTGAAAATACTAGAGGCCCGGTGCACAAAAATGTGTGCACTCGTGGAGGGGGGTCCCTGAGCCTGGCCTGTGCCCTCTCACAAACTGGGACCCCTCGGGGGATGCCCACCTGCTGGCTTAGGCCCGCTCCCTGGGGGACAGTCTGACATCCTTAGCGCTGCTGAGGAGGCGGGAGAGGCTCCCACCACCACTGCTGTACTGGCAGCAGTCAGCCTGGCTTGTGGCTGAGCAGAGCTCCCCCTGTGGGAGTGAACTGACCACCAGGGGGCAGCTCCTACATTGAATGTCTGCACCCTGGTGGTCAGTGTGTGTCATAGTGACCAGTCATTCCCAGTCATTCTGCTGCTAGGCTCAATTTGCATATTACCCTTTTATTATATGCCTGGTGCATGGGTGGGGACTGGCTGGTTTGCCCTGAAGGGTGTCCCGGATCAGGGTGGGGTTTCCGCTGGGGTGCCTGGCCAGCCTGGGTGAGGGGCTGAGGGCCGTTTTCAGACTGGCCACAGCCCCTTGATGGTGGGGGGGTCCCCGCTGGGGTGCCTGGCCAGCCTGGGTGAGGGGCTGAGGGCCGTTTTCAGACTGGCCACAGCCCCTTGATGGTGGGGGGGTCCCCGCTGGGGTGCCTGGCCAGCCTGGGTGAGGGGCTGAGGGCCGTTTTCAGACTGGCCACAGCCCCTTGATGGTGGGGGGGTCCCCGCTGGGGTGCCTGGCCAGCCTGGGTGAGGGGCTGAGGGCCGTTTTCAGACTGGCCACAGCCCCTTGATGGTGGGGGGGTCCCCACTGGGGTGCCTGGCCAGCCTGGGTGAGGGGCTTATGGCTGTTTGCAGGCTGGTCACAGCCCCTAGCCACCCAAGCTCCCAGTGGAGGCTGGCTGGAAGCAGGTATCTGGGATTTATTTATCTCCTATAATTGAAACTTTATTGCCTTTAGCGGAGGCTACAGCCGGCCAGCGCAGGTGGGAAGCTTGGCTTCCTCCATCGCCGGAGCAACCAAGCCTCCTGCTTGCTCCAGCTCCATGGCTGCCGGCCGCCATCTTGGTTGGATTAATTTGCATATAGTCACTCTGATTGGCTGGTGGGCGTGGCTTGGGCATAGCGAAGGTAAGGTCAATTTGCATGTTTCTCTTTTATTAGATTAGATGCTTCAAGTGAGGAGCGGGCCAGTTGAGAGCGACAATGGCTCCAAACTCCTAGGTTATATGGTTTAAATGAGAGATTTCCTGGATGGAGACTTTCATTTGCATTCAGGGATGATTGACAGAAAAGGGTTCTGTAACTATATTTCTTCTGTACATGCCTTTACCCGTAATGCACACAAAAAATCCCCATGGTGTGTGTGTGTGTGTGTGTGTGTGTGTGTGTGTGTGTGTGTGAAAATTGCAATGCAAATTTTGTTATGATTAGTCCAGGGCCCTAGTAAGGTCAGATTGACGTCATGCCTTTTTCCTCTGAGCCTGAGCCGCCAAGAACCAACTGGTTTTGAACCTGCCCGTGGGTGGTCTGCTTCAGGAACTGCTGACTGCTGGGCTGCCCATAGAGAGGCCAACTGAAGGCAATGTTGGTCTCACCCCAGGCAGGCCCCACCCCAGCCGCTCATGTCTAACTTCCTCCTACCTAACACATGAGCTGGGTGCCTTTGTGTAGCTACAAACCCTTGAGGTGAAAAGAGAAGGGGAAACATTCCCAGTAAGTAAAGCAAAGTCTATATAAGTAAGAGCAGAGTGTTAAAATACAAAATTCAACTGAGTAAATTGGATCTAGGTGGCTTTATTAAGCCATCCGTGCATCAGGCACTCCCACGGGTTGAACAAAAACGTCCAGTTTGTGCCCAGAAAGAAGAGTGGGGCAAGGGAGCCATTAAAGGGAAAAGAAGATTATTTTTACACCTGGGCATCTTCTTTTTGGAGGAACAGACTGAGAGGGTTTTTATCATGCAGATTACCCCTTCTTGGGGAGGAGTGCTGGAGAGGGCTCACTGGACAATTTACCTCATTGGTATTGACCAGAAAATTCCAGACTGATTTGTATAAAATTCCACTTCTGGGAGAGGCTGAAATTACAATTAGGTTAGTTATTAAGTTTTGGTTTGTTGCTATTGTTTAGCAAAAGTGACTCCATTTTGGAATGTCATTTCTGTTTCTTCTTTGTTTTGTTTTTTTAGCAAGAGAAAGAAAATAAATTCCAAGTTTGGGGGACGTGGAAAGAATTTCAGAGAATGGGGTTGGTAAGAAAGAAAGTATAGAGTAGTTTGAGGGAGCTAGAGAATTTAGGAGTAAAGCCAACATGAGAAGCATTCTGGGGTTCATAAATAAGATTCTCTTAGTGTCTTTCCTGGAGTCACAGGTAAAGGCTGGAGTTCCTTTATCAGTGCTGTGAGGAGAAAGTCCTGTTTGTGCCTAAGGACATATGGAAATCCTCAGGCTTGGGTTTTTTTGATATTCCTATCAGTGTGAGCTGCTGATATGCTGTGCACCAATTAAGTTAAGCACATGGAAACCTCTCAAGGACAAATATTACATTTTAAGGGAGGCATTGAAAAATAAGTCACCCAGTCCCAATCCGAAGTCTGACCTGCTATTATTTTCTGAAGTAGGAGAATTAGCATTTGGTTTATTTCCTGCTTTGCTGGGGGTTTACTAGGATAATAAAGGAGATACATTAGTCCGGAGTAGCTCAAGATTCATAAATTCTTTAGGGTCACAATTCTCCCATTGCATTAGCTAAATGGAGTTTTATGGGAGTGCTGTTGTGTAGGAAGAGCTCTGTGCCAGGGAAGGCACCTAGCCCCAGGTAAAACGCAGTCAGCTCAGCAGATAAAGTATAATTAGCCTCCTGTCAATTGTGCATCTCAAATAGCTCTTGCAGCTGCTCCTTCCTCTCCAGCTCCACCCCTTTTCATCTCTTTTGCATTGTTACAACAGTGTGTGTTTTTTAAATCCTCACCTGATGTAGGAAATGGACCTCTGTGATCCATCTCCAGCATGGTCGGCTTCTGATGGAATTTGCTGAATTTCCCCAGGGCGAACAGAATGTGGGGAGGAGGGAAGAAGATGTGGGAGCAAGTAACTGCCCACGTGGGCCAACACGGTGGAAACCCCTGAGGCATGTGCCTCAGCTAGACAGGGGAGGTGGAGACAGCTAGAACGGTCTCAGCCCAATATTTAAAAGGGCCCAATGGGAGACAGCAAGACCTAGGCAACGTATTAGGAAACAGGTGACCAAATAGTACTCAGCCAATGAGGAACCGGAGGAGGGACTAAATAAATAGACTGTGTTTCCTGCCCCGCCTGTGTGCCTGTACAGTGGATGTCCGCTCTCGAGAATGTTATTAAAAGTCTCATTTTCACCATGCTTCTGTTTCCCAGCCCATCAATTGAAGTTCAAACAAGGGAGCCATTTCTCACACATGAGGATATATTTTTATTGAGAGAGAGAGAGAGAGAGAGAGAGAGAGAAAGAGAGAGAGAGAGAGACATCAAAATGAAAGAAACATGGATGGGGAATCAAACCAGAAACCTTTTGGTGTATGGGATGACACTGCCACCACCTAAGCCACACCAGCTGGGGCTGTTACAATGGTTTTTAACGGGAACCCTTGCTACTGGAAGCTGTGTTTTTCTTCATTTGTTTATATCCACTCGTTGAGCTTATCTGTCTATTCAATGCTACTTTGGCAGCTCAAGTGCTATTTGCCCATCAACTTTGAGAAGATAACTTTAGAAGAGTCAGAATTTGAAGTGAGCTTAGTGAGCTTCATTTACACTTATGAGTGGGAAGAATTCACCAAGTAGGTGACTTCAACTCAGGTTTTTAATTCAAGGATCATTTTCAAAATGAGCAGAGGACCTTTAAAACATTTTTGAAGGTGTTTAATGGCCTTGGAAATGGGATGAGGGCAGGGGAAGAGCATCAAGAGTTGAGAACTGAGACGAAAGACAGAGGGAAGCTTGCCTTATGTTTTTAAATTCTCTTTAAAATGTAACTTAGTTTCTCAATAATTTACTTGTAACAATGTTGGTTCAAACTTGAAGATAGAGTTATAAGAGGCACAGAATCTTTAAGATGTCATAATCATAAATTGGACATCATTTTACCCAAGGAAACCAATTTTAGTAAAAAACAACAACAACTCTATTCATTAGGATGAAATATATATATATATTATTGATTTCAGAGAGGAAGGGAGAGGGAAAGAGAGATAGAAACATCAATGATGAGAGAGAATCATTGATCGGCTGCCTCCTGCACACTCCACACTGGGGATTGAGACCACAACCCAGGCATATGCCCTGACCGGGAAACAAACCGTAACCTCCAGGTTCATAGGTTGATGCTCAACCACTGAGCCATGCCAGCTGGGCAGGATTTTTTGTTTATCTGTTTCTGTATCTAATTTTAAGAATGGTAGGTTATATTCAGACATGAAGTTTTTGTATATCTTAAACACTGTTAAAGGCTTGTAGGGGTTAATGAAATACATGGCCAATGTTTATCTCTTACCTTTTACTGCCATCCTGTGGCCATTTCACTTTCTAGATAAAAATCTGTTTGCAAACCTTATTTTCTACCCTCATCACAGATGATGGTTCCAGATTTTACCCGTCCTCAATTAACATACACCACAATACACATATTTAGTAGAATTTTGCTCTATTAAGATGTTCCGTCATGCAGGAGTAGATAATTACCATGGTGTTTTAATTCTGAGTGAGCTTCCATGCAATGTTTTCCGAAAGGGCTCTCTTCACGTACCTGCTTGTTTTTTTCCCATCCCTCCTGCCTACTCTGACTTTTCAGTGGATGGCTAGGCAATAGCAGGTTCTTGTCTCCTCTGTTTGAAACACTCACAGACACTTTCTTCTGGAACCCAGGTTTGGATTCCCTTTCTTGGATGTCCCCTCTCCTGATCTTCTAGACTCTTATGAAATCCCAGTGCCCTCATGACTGGCATAAGCGGGGTCAGGCACCCCAGACAGTGGCACCAGACAGAATGTGCTCGAGTTCTCCTGGCTTGTGACCCCCAGATTCAGCTTCTTAGGGGAAGTGTGCTCTACACAGGGCTGGGGGAGAAAAGGGCATCTGCTGGGGCTCCTTGTCCAGAGGTGTCTTAGCCTCCATGCCCAGAAGACTGACAGCAGGCACATTCCACAAGGGCAGGTTTTGTTCATGCTGTCCCATCTACCCATGGCCAGGAGGGCCCAGTGCCTAAGCCCGGTGGGAAATAGTCCGAGAAATAACAATACCGATAATGGCTCATACATATGGAGCTTGAATGTGCATGCCATGTCCTCGTCTAAACACTTTCTATGCATTATCCCACACTTCAAACACTCCTGAGTATAGGCCATTCATATTCCTTGGTAAATATAATTGGTAAAATAAACCAGTTAAAAACTCCTGAGTCCTAGAGAGGTAGTGCTCCCTGTCTAAGGTAAGACAGGTGGGAATTGGTGGGTTTGTTGAACAAGCCAGTGAGTGAATAAATCATGTCCAGTTCATGTGCTTCAGTGCACATCTCTTTCTTTCTTTCTTTTTTAAAAATATATTTTATTGATTTTTACAGAGAGGAAGGGAGAGGGATAGAGAGTTAGAAACATCGATGAGAGAGAAACATCGATCAGCTGCCTCCTGCACACCCCCTACTGGGAATGTGCCTGCAACCAAGGTACATGCCCTTGACTGGAATTGAACCTGGGACCCTTGAGTCCACAGGCTGATGCTCTATCCACTGAGCCAAATCGGTTAGGGCAGTGCACGACTCTTTCTAAATCACTTCCTAATAATCCAACGCCTTTGAATCTTTCAGATCGTGAATTGTCCTTACTTTTTCTTATGCCTCCTCCAATGACACTTTCTCTTCTTTGTTTAGAGAGGCAGTTTGGGAGCATGAGATTGCCTTCCTTTATCCTGGGCCAGGCACCAGTGGTCATAATGTTTTTCTACTGAAAGGTACATCTGTAGCCTGCCGGCACTTGGGCTGACAATCACCTTGGAAGCAAGAAGTAGGAGAGATTCCTGTGCTTGCAACATTCTCTGATCAGCACCATAAGCAATCTTTCTAAGGCAAATATTGGTCAAAATGTCAAGGTAAAATTAATTTCTTTCACAGAATTCATGTTAAGATACATTTCTTTTCCACTTTCTGTGTGGAGGGAAATGCAACTGTTTAGTCCCCTGCTAGTTGGCTGATAATGTGAGTGGACGTTAGAAACAGTGAACATCTGGCTGGTCAGGTCACTCTCATATGGATGACACCACTGTCATCTGGATCGAACCCACTTTAATGTGTCCAAATGACATCATGTCATCCTTTCTCGATTATGTTTCCATATCTGCCTCAAACATTCTGGCCACCACATAGACCTGATTTTCCACATGACCTTGGACATTCTTCAAAACAATGGTTTCTTATTTGATGAAAATTCAGGTACATTCTTTATTTTGAATTGTTAATATGCTGCTTTAACTACTCTCCCATAAACTTGCACTTCATCAAACATTTTTTTTCTTATTCATGACTTTTTCTTATTCATTACTTTGTAGTGCTTAAGGAGGGTCTGCCTATTTATATATATACTAGAGGCCCGGTGCACAAAAATTTGTGCACTGAGGGGGTGGTAGGGAGGGGGGGTCCCCCAACCCTGCCTGTGCCCTCTCGCAGTCTGGGACCCCTCGGGAGATAACGACATGCTGGCTTAGGCCTGCTCCCGGGTGGCAGAGGGCACGTCCAATCCCTAGGTGCAGCCCCTGGTCGAGCTCAGAGCAGGGCCGATTGGGGAGTTGGGGAGCCGCCCCCTGTCATGCACAGAGCAGGGCGGATCGGGAGGTTGTGATGCCACCCCTAGTCATGCTCAGGGTAGAGCCGATTGGGGGGTTGGGGCACCGCCCCCTGTCACACTCAAGGCAGGGTCGATGGGGAGGTTGCGGCGCCACCCCCTGTCACTCACAGAGCAGGGCCCAT
>NW_005353698.1:1174816-1184804 GCF_000412655.1 Myotis brandtii | reverse complement strand
ACCATGCACGAATTTTGTGCACTGGGCCTCTAGTCTATATATATAAAAGGTTAATATGCTAAGTGTCCATCTGACTGGTAGCTATGACGTGCACTGACCACGAGGGGGCAGATGCTCAAAGCAGGAGCTGCCATGATGCGCACTGGCCATTTAAAAATAAACAGCACCTGGTGCTGACAAACCAACACTTGGCTTCCCCCAAGTGGGACACAGGCCCTGCCACCACCCTGGAGCAACACCCCACCAAATCACAGCCAATGCTGCCGAGACCCCATGGTGGAAAATGAGGCCCACAGCCCAGCCCAGCTCAGAAATGGTTGCTGTGGGTGCCGGGTAATGACGTCACATAGTAACACCCAGCTTCCTCTCCCTAGAGCTAACCTCCTTGGAGTTTCTTCAGCCCAGGAACCTGACTTGCTTTATAGCCAGATGCAAACATTTTACAGTTTAACCAAATGTTAAACTGAAAAGAAGTAAGAAATGGTGGAACTTGAAAATGACTTCAGGTTTTCTCACTGCACAGAATATAGTCAAACACTGCTACAGTTAAATGTTTTACCCTTTGTTCTCCCTGCGTGATCTACAATAATAATCTGCTTCATGTTGATATTTACTGCTGTGTTGCTGACAATTACCTGAAAGAGGAGTTGGGGTGCTTCACTGGGCTGGAAAAAGTTTAGCTACATCAGAAAGCAGGTCTAATTAAGCAAGTGTATGTATGTATATAAAAGGCTAAGTTGACTCACACATGTGCGATACATATAAAGCTCTCACTGGCACTGATCACATGCTTGTGTTTTGATCTGTCGTTGTCGATCATGAATTTGGTTGACACTTCTATTATAGAGAAATGGCGAATAGCAATATTAAAATATTTCTTCTAATTAATTTCCTTTCAATGTGCACGGATCCATGCACCGGGATACTAGTATGTAATAAAAGACAAAACAGCCTTATATTTTATACCTATGATTCATGGTTTTAACTTCTTTATAATAATACTAATGATTATAATAATAAATACACGTGACCTGCTTACTATATGCTAGGCTTTACATGTCTATCTCCTTTAATTCTCACAACCCTATAAGACCTGAATTATTTTTGTTCCCCAAAATAACACATGCTTTATGAAGTACAGAGAAGAATGAGGCAATGGCAGGGAGAAGTGAACCAATTTGCCCAAAGTCATATTATTTGAGTCAGGATCCAGCAGAACCAATATATATATAATAAATATGAATTTCATTCAAACCTCTTGAAAGAAAAAAACTAAGAAAGAAACATAATCTTAATCTCTTATACTGTATTCTGTATCTGGCTTTTATCATTTATATGTAAATTCAATTATTCTCCTGTATCAGATTATCCTGGACAGCAGGCGAGTGAGGAATAACTGAAGGATAGCTGGCTGCACAATAATGGTACAAAATCCACAGTTTGTATCTACTTCCTGTCTATTATAACTTTCAGAACCAGTTCATTTTAGCTCATTTCCTGACACAGAGAACACATCTGCCACAGCTTCTAAGGATGCGCCGTGGCTGTCTGAGCATGTCTGTCCCTGGTCACAGCCCCATTCCCACCTCTCCTGTGCCTGAGTTGCATACTTGTCACTGTGTTACATCTGATTCTAGGGATTTAGCTTTGTCTCTTATCATTCTGCTCCTTATTTTTAAGGGCCCTCTGGCATCTGACTTTCAGTCTTTTCTTCAGGCTCATGTCTTGGCCTTGCTGCATCAGCTCAGGAAAGGGTATTATGGTTAAGAGTAAGGGCTCAAATCAGACTGATGGGGTTCATTTCCAAGCTCAGCCACTTGCCATCATGTGACCTTCGGCAAGTCCAATGAACAACCCCAAAGCCTCAGTTTTCTGATCTGTGAAATGGGAATAATTAAATGGTAATTGAGACTACAATTAGAATCAATTTGTCAAGTTTCCCCTCAATCTCTAGTGATTTTGATTAGAATTAGGGGAAAATGGAAATCTTTACAGACTGCTAACTTATCCTGCTAAATCTATTTTCCTGCTCATAAGCTTATGGCTGCCACTTGAAGACTCTCTCACCCTTTTTGGCAGCTGGCTTTGGCCGTGTGTGGTAGAGTACTTTCAGACTGGCTGCAATTATTCCTCTTCACTGTATTCAAAATCTTTTGCAACTTGACTTTGCTGCTTCTTCTTTCGATAGGTAGAGTCTCTTTCTCCACTCTTGACTATGAGCAGGCTCTATGACTTGCTTTGCCTAATAAAATAATATTGTGTCAATTCAGAACCTAGGTCTCAATAGGCCTTTTGTACCATCGCTTACAGTTTTGCCGCCGTCTGTGAATAAGCCTGGGCTAGCCTGCTGGATGCTGAGAGACACACAGTTACCTTTTCTCTTCACTGAGCAGGCAGTCAATCCCCAGGAGCAAAACCACCTATCTGACCAGCAGCGGACCAACGATGCATGAGAGACTCCAGCAGAGACCGGAAGAACCACCTGGCTGAGTCTAGTCTAAATTGCCAACCTATGGAATAATGAAGGGGGTAAAATGGTTGTTGCTTTAAGCCACTGAATTTTGGGGGTGAGTTGTTACTCTGAAATAACTAATTGATACCAAGTGACCAGGTTCTCGCCAGTATAACGTGAACAGAAGTGGCACAGACACGTTTTGCTTCAACAGCTTTCCCCTGATCAGAGGCTGATAATGGTGGTCACCTAACCTGCACCGTCCAGATGTGGACAGAGCTCCAGGGCGGCTGGTCTCCGGGTGCGGTCTGCAGACTCCTGTGAATCCCCACGACACTTGTGAGGGTCTGAGAACTCACAACTGTTTTCATCATTTATTTTCCCTTTTCACTGTTCTGACCTTTGCACTGATGGTGCAAAGTCAATAGAGGGTAAAACTGCTGTCCCTTTAGCACAGATTGAGGAAGTTCACTACATTGTACTAGTCGTCATTCAATTTATTAGCACACTCTAGCAGTAAGTACCAGGGTCACTTAAGGCTGTCCTTGATGAAGCAGTAAAAATTATTAACTTTTTAAAATCTTGACCCACGAGTACACATCTTTTTAATAATCTCTGTGACAAAATGATATGTACGCAGAAGGCCCTCTGCTGAATACGTCAGTGTGATGGTTTCCAAACCCCTGTGCGATTGTTTGAATGGCTGAACTTGCTGCTGCTTCGTGTGTGTGTGTGTGTGTGTGTGTGTGTGTGTGTGTGTGTATGAGGAGACAGAAAAACTATGGTTATTTAGGTTTAAAATTTTGGCAACACTCATTTTATATTATTTTATGAAATGGTCAGCCAGCTGTGGCCACAGAGGAGACAGAGAAGATGCTCAGAAAAAAACCAGATTTGTTATACCCATAGATCCTAGCGAAAGGAGGCACACCACACAGGGCCAAGTGGAAAAGCCACCAGGGTGGCCAGTAGGCAGAAGACAGGAGCCAAGAGCCCGTCTTTAGGCCACACTCTTTATTGGGTTTCCATGGGGAAGTTGAGGCAGGACAGGGTAAAGAGTTTAGGATTGGCTAGTTGGAGCAATTTTAGAGGGTTTGAGGCCATGGGGGTGGTCCCGAGTTGCCTGGCACCCAGCCCTGGGATTTTCAAGGCAGAAATATTGCCTCCTGGGTGTACAGGCCAGATAGAGGAGGCCTGGCTCTGGATTGGGAAGTTTGCATACCAAGGCATGCTCCTAGCTGAGCCCTTGCTGTCCAATTGGCCAGCCTCAGAAGGGCAGTCTCTCCCCAAACAGAAAGGTGTTGTTTGTTTTTTTTAGATGTCAAAACATTATAACATACAAAAAATTAAAAATGTTTATAACACACCATTTTTTAAATTTATTTTTTAAATTTTATTATATTGTTTAAAGTGTTACAAATAGTAATACATATGTCTCCTTTTTTTCCCCATTGACGTCCCCCCGGCCGCCTCAAACCCCGCCCCCCACATGCCCTCCCCACCCAAGTGTCTTGCGTCCATTGGTTATGCTTATATGCATGCATACAAGTCCTTCGGTTGATCTATTACCTCCCCCTCAACCCTCCCCAGCCTTCTCACTGTAGTTTGACAGTCTGTTCGATGCTTCTTTGCCTCTGCATCAGCCAGTCAGTGAAAGATAAATACCACATGATCTCACTCATATTTGTGGGATATAAAGAACATTATAAACTAATGAACAAACATAGAAACACATCATTTTAAAAAAAATGAATAAAATCAGGAAATAATACAATTTGAGAGTTCAAACAAAAATAAGAATTATGGAAAATTTGTATTCTTCTACCATGATCTTGATAGTTTCCCAACACTGACAGCTTTTTTCTAATAAGATAGATGGTGTACTAATGAACATGTTTTAAAAATATTGCATAATGGAAAGTGTCAACACTTGGAAAACGTGCATTAACTCAGTGAGACAATATTTTTCAAATGACTAATGTATGCAGTTACAAAATCATGCATCATCAAAACACTCATTCAAATGACAAGATAGACCAATGGATTTCAATGTAACAGAATATAAAAAATTCACTAACATGGGAAGGCCAGGGAGGGTTGGGGGGCAGGAGGGAGGGGGGTAAGAGATCAACAGAAGGACTTGTATGCATGCATATAAGCATAACTAATGGACATAAGACACGGACACATATGTAATACCCTTTGTAATACTTTTAGCAATAAAAAAAAAAATTCACTAACATCAGGCTTCAGGTTGTATCCTGCAACTAACATATAGAAAATACCACTAGTTAAGTTTCAGTATAATATTAAACAAAAATGGCCACAATTTTCTGAAAATGCTTTTAAAATAACCCTCTCTTTTTCAACTACTAATGTGCATGAAACTGGATTTCATTAGTTGTTTTCAATGGAAGCAGCGTGTAATAAATTGAATGTAGAAGGAGATAGAATCTAGCTGACTACTATTAACCAGATATTAAAGAGATTTTCAAAAACATAAAACAATTTCACTATTCTAATTAATTTTTTGTCTAAGTAAATAGTTATTTTTCCTAGAAGTATATTATTTATGACTACATATAATGAGTTGATTGTTATTTTTAAGTTAATGAATAAATATAAACATTTTAATTTTAATATAATCATTATTAATAGGTGTGTGCATAAAATCCAAAACTCTTTGGGGTCCTCAAGAATTTTTTAGACTTTATTATTTAGAGAAGTTTTAGGTTCACAGCAAAATTGAGTGAAAATCACTGAGCTCCCACATACCCTGCCCCTACCCATACACAGCCTCCCCTAACACCAACATATTGAACCAACCCTGGCTAGTATGGCTCAGTTGGATGAGAGTCACCCTATGCACCAAAAGGTCTCTAGTTTGATTCCTGGTCAAGACACATGCTCAAGTTGCAGGCTCAGTCCCCAGTAGAGGGGGGTGGGGGTGCAGGAGGCAGCCAATTGATGTCTCTGTCTCTGTGTCTGTCTCTGTCTCTCTCTCTTTCTCCCCCTCTCCCTCCCTCTCTAAAATAAATAAAAACTTAAGAAAACATATTGAACCAGAGTGGTACATTTGTTAAACCCATGAACCTACTCTGACACAGCATTATGACCCAAGGACCAATTCTTACAAAAGTTTACTCTTTGTAGTATACATTCTATGGGATTTGATAAGTGTATAATGACATATATGCACATTTATAGTATCGTGTAGAATAGCTTCACTGCCTTAAAATTCCCCTGTGCTTTGCCTATCTATTCCCCCTCCCCACAATCCCTGGAAACTATTGATCTTGTTTACTGTCTCCATTATTTAGCCTTTTTTAGAATTTTATATAGTTGGAATCATACAGGATGTAGCCTTGTCAGATTGTTTTCTTTCACTGAGTAATGTACATTTAAGTTTCCTCCATGTCTTTTCATGGCTTGATAGCTCATTCCTTTTTGGTGAAGAATAATATTCCATTGTCTGGATGGCCACAGTTTATTTATTCGTGCACTTCCTGAAGGACATCTTGATTGCTTCTAGGTTTGGGCAATTATGAATAAAGCTTCTGTAAACATCCATGTGTGGGTTTTTGTGTGGACAGAAGTTTTCAACTCATTTGGGTGAATAACAAGGACTCTGACTGATGAATCACCTGGTAAAAATATGTTTAGTTTTTTAAGAAACTGCCAACTGTCATCCAAAATATCTGTGCCATTTGCATTCCCACCAAAATGAATGAGAGTTCTTGTTGCTCCACACGCTGGCCAACATTTGTTGTTGTCAGTGTTTTTGATTTTTGTGGGTTCTCAATAATTTTTAAAAGTATAAAGGGGTTTTGTGACCAGCAGTTTTGAGAACCAGCGCCCTAGAAGCAGTGGTTCTCAACCTTTCTAATGCCGCGACCCTTTAATACAGTTCCTCATGTTGTGGTGAACCCCAATTTGATTGTTACAAATTGAACATAATTAAAGCGTAGTGATTAATCACAAAAACAATATGTAATTATATATGTGTTTCCCGATGCGCTTAGGCGACCCCTGTGAAAGAGTCGTTTGACCCCCAAAGGGGTCGCGACCCACAGGTTGAGAACCGCTGCTAGAGGATGGCCAAGCGTGAAGATGGAAGGAACTTGAATCCTAAAGTAGTTAATGAAGCCAAGCAGCTTTTCTGATCCAGGAAAGTCAAGCCTCAGTCTTACTTAATCTATTATCTTGTAGGTCTCTTTGTTAGAGGCTTTTGATAGCTGACTATCAGTCATGTTAGAATGATATTCTTCATGCCTCAGTTCCAATGGAGGCACCATTATAATATTGAGAGCAAAATGTGATGTGAGACAAATCTGTAAGTGAAGACTCTAGTAAAGAAAATCTCCAAGAACCAGTACCCTGAATGAGCAAACCAAGGATATAAAAAGTGTCGAGAGTATGGGAAAGAGTAAAAATTGACAAATTTATTTGGAGAGAGGTGTTTTTTTCCGCGGTCTAAGAATGTATCCCCTACTTTTGGGAGAAGGTGGCAGAGGATTATTTACCCTAATCCAGGTTTAGTGAAAGAAGGGGACACTTGGGGGGCTTTGAAACGTGTTCCCTTAAGTTGTGAGACAGAGGGCCGATGCCTTACTCATGTCTGAGAATGCTGAAGTGAACTGTGGTTTGGGGTCTGATTCCTGCTCAGAAAGTCTTGAGGGAGAGACACGCGCTGGTTAATAGCCTTCATGGTGGTTGCGGCTGCTTTGGGATCAGCCTGCCTCTGGGACATTGTTGGGTGGGGGGCGCATGAGTGTTTCAGATGGACCCAATGTGCCTACATGGGGGCAATTCAGTATGAGTTCTGCAACTGGTCCACTAGGCCTCCTGGCCTGGGGAGGAGTCCTAGCAGAGGGAGCCTGGAGGTGAATCTGAGAAAGGAGCTGTAATTGACCACCTGGAGGAGCTATGCCTCGTCTGGGGTAGGGGACTGCGGCGGGGAGAGGCACAGTGGAAGCACTGAGGAGCCCACTAAAGCTTCCTGCCAGAAACGGAGTCACGTTAGTTACCTGCTGAGACCATGGAGAATGAGGCCAGGTCATGATAAATTAGTCCTTTCTCTTCTCCTCTCCTCTCAACCAACTCAAGAGGGCCAGGAGCCTGCGTTCAGGCTGGGGAAGCAATGCAAACAAGCAGAGAAGAGGCCAGCACCGTGCCTTTGTCACTGCAGCCTTCTAGCCTGAAGCTGCAGCTGGGAAATGAACATGAGGTCAAGTGTGCAGTTTTAATTGCTATATGAGACTTGACATTTCACATTTGTATGAGACTTTTTTTGTGTGAGTTAAACTCATTGTATGTCCATAAGTAAAGGGTGAATTAAAAAAGCCTTGAACTGCTATAGATTTTATTCTGGTGTAGGAAGGAGGTTGCCCAACTGAATATATTTTAAAGAGGGGATGGGGAACCAAAAGTAAAATTTCACTTTAATTATGTCATGTATTACGTGTGTGTTTTCAACATACCTGAAGTTAAAATAATCTGTTTTGTGTCTCTGAGGTTTGATTTTTTAGGTTTTCTTAAAGAGAGTACATTTCTAACAATAAACAGTAAAGAAAATAGCTCAAATAATTTGCAGATTTGTGGGGAAAGTAATGAGTTTAGTTTGGAAATGTTTGCTTTGAAGTATTTGACTAGGAAACAAATGGATTGGACAATTTACATGTAAAGTCTTAGAAAAGTTGTGAACAGATAGTAAGAATTATGTGTTAGCTATTATAGTTATGGATTTAAATATTTGTTGTAAACCTATTCACTTCCCCATCCTTAGACCTGATGGTCATACCCAATGGTTTAAAGAGGAGCAAAGGGAGCAAACAAAAAGCACCAGATCTACCTGTGATAGAGCGGATTTCCTAATTTCTCCCCTTCCCACCCGGATTTGAAGCAGTAGATTACAGATCCTTTGAGATGGTGAACCCTGACTCTGTTTCTGAGTGCTACACATCACATGTCAATCCCTGTCCACATCTACTCTAGCAATTAGTAGAACCTTCTCTCCAGTGAATTATAAGCTAGTTCTGTTTATATGAAGTATACTTTGGTGGCAGTGACATTATATAAATGTTAATTTTATTAAGTTAATATATTTTGACTATGGTGGTACTGCAAATTAGAGACAATTTAAATGCTTTTAAAACTTAGTCATGCTGTACTTTTGCTGAGTACCAAAATGCATTTGAAGCACATCACTGAATAAAAGTGTAGTCATCTCAATTTTGTTTATGTTAATTGAGCTTTATTTTCCATTAAGCATTTTCATATTTTGATTGAATTCTTTAAAAACAAGTTTGGTAGAAATAAAAGGCGATGAATTTTGATGGAATATCATTTTTATTTGCATATTTTATGTAAGTAATTTAAAGTGTTCAGTATTTCTTAAATAGCTACATTATAAAGCTATGTAGAGAGTTGAAGCTTTAAATCTTGAAAAAATTAGCATTTGCTTTTGGCTTAATTGATCCTTACTATTTTATAAAATCACCATATTCTTATTCATCATTAATCTATCACCAGGAACAATCAATGGGGGGGTTGTTGGGGGGGAGAGTGTCCTTTTTTTCCCCCCTCTCTTTTGATAAGCAGTAGTTTGACTCAAGTTCCCGGAAACAGAGTAGAAGACTAGGTTAATGTGCAAAACCATTCATCTACTCAGTAACTGCTTCTAAAGTACCAATCAGATGTTAGGCGCTTGTCAAGATACTGGGCATATTAAAAACAACAACAAACCACCTTAATGGACTTCATGTCCTTGCAGAGTAAACAGGTAAAAACCATGTAAATGAGCAGATCAATAATATGATTTGTATAGAGTAGTGCTATAAAGAAAATAAAATATGGCAATGGGACAGAGAGCAATTCTTCCATTATCAAAATAACCACTTTTTGCTTATTTCATTTGAGAAAAACTTTGATCTCATATTGTTATCACTTTTGGTAACATGTGTGCGATTTGTGCTAGGCAATCTGCTAAGCAATTATATGCATTACCTCATTGAGTCCTCAGCACGCCCCGGACAGTGGGAGCTGTTATTGTCTCATCTTATACATGAAGATGCGTAGACTTAGGAAGATTCATGTTTTCCTCCAGGACATGAGGATTGTCAAAGGCACACTGGGATTCTAATAGGAGTCAGCAGGACCCTGGAGTGGTGCTGCCCAGTGTGGCAGCCATAGTCACATGTAGGACTTTCACCCTCAGAAAAGTTTTGTTTATTCATCAGTGTGTCATCTCTTTCCTCCGTGTAAGATAAGCTCTGTGAGACGGATGTCTTTGTTTAGTTTGCTGCTGCATCCCCAGTACCTGGCATGATGTTTGGCATTGCAAAGGTGCTAAGTAAATATTTTTTTGCAAATGTATGAGCTTCCTGGAATTGCCTTTAAAAATTACCACAAACTAGGTGGCTTTAAACAACAGAAATTTATTTGTTCACAGTTCTGGAGGCCAAAAGTCTGAAATCGTGATGTTGGTAGCATTGTCCTAATCTTAATGGTCTGGGCAGGGCGTGGGGAGGGTGGGGG
>NW_005353698.1:1156658-1174786 GCF_000412655.1 Myotis brandtii | reverse complement strand
TCCTAGACTCTTCCAGCTTCTGGTGGCCTTAGGCATTCCTTGCCTGTGGCTGCTCTGCTCCAATCTCTGCCTCAGTCTTCACATGTCCTTCTCCTCTATCTCTGCATCTTTTTTCCCTATCTCTTATAAGGACACTTGCCATTAGATTCAAGGCCCAACCCTGATAATCTCAGATGACCTCATCTTGAGATCCTTAATTTAATTACACCCTCAAAAACCTTTTTCGAAAAAGGTCACATTCACAGATTGGGTGATGGGGGCTTGGACATGGACAGATATATTTTTTTTGGGAGGGGCAGGGGGGTCACCGTTTAATCCACCACAGCAAGCATACTTGAAGGATCCGTGAGTGAACAAATGAACTAGCCCCTGTGTTGTCTGCCATTTTCCTTTTCTGCTCTGGCTGTCTGGGTGATGTTTCCTGTCACTGCTGATGCTAAAGTGATAGCTCTAACTCAGTGACCACTGGGGTAGGGCAGTCAGCAGGGACAGCAACAGACATTATTAATGTTACAAGTGTCTGAAGGTAGGGTCCTTAACAGCTATGCTCTGGCTGCTGTCTCGGGGCATTGCTAGAGCTGCAGCGCCTCGTCTCTTAGCAAATGTCAGACCTGGTGACTTGATCTCTTCTCTAACCACTGAAGCAGGAGTCAGCTTTGGGCCTCATCATTGCAAGGAAAGGGCTGAGGCCTGGAGGACTGAGTTGGAAATTAATCTGAGTGACAAAAACTGTGCTGTGTTCAGAACCACTCCACCACCCCTCTTTGAAACAAATTTGTATGCCCCCAATCTTTCCCCAAAAGGAAAAGTTCTTACCCAGGAGTGTCCTGGTACTTTGTGTAGATAAATCTTTGTTGGATCGTCTCTACTCTGCAGACATGTCTGGAGTCTAGGCTGAATCGTTTATTACTGATTTCCCAGCATTGCATAGCATTGTTGTTTATTTTCACTAGGGTTAGAGGAATAGAGACTCAGGAAGCAGAAACACATGAGCTACAACAGTTTGTTTACCAGTGGGACACCCTGGACTTACGGATCTTTCTTCCCTGTGTCTGTGGGAATGGATCTAAGGGGTGGGCCCCTGTGCGCAGTCGCGGTGAGGCTGTCCTCGTGAAAAGCAGGGCTCCTCGAGGACACAGGCACGGGGATGCTCCCTTCCGTCCTCAACCTGCTTGCTCTGCCTCCTGCTTTCCCGATGATGATGACAAAGAGCATTTCAGATGTCTCCCAATTTGAAGCCATTTCTTAAAATATTCATGCCACACATAACTCCAACTTCTAAGCCTGAGGCCTGTTGAGGAAGCTACAAAGCGGTTGTTTTCTTAGTACTAACTTTTGAGAGAAAACCCTGATCACTGGAGAGACAAGGAAGACAAAGAGAATTGAAGCTCAGGTATCTCCCCCCAGGCCACAGCTTTCTTTTTGCAGAGAAACCTGTGACTCCTGATGACCACTGGGGGTCCCCAGCAGGCTTTTTTATAATGTACCAGAGGCGCCACACTCCACACCCCTCCTGCTCTGTGTGGTGGTCGCCTGGGGCAAAAGCAACATTAAGCGGTGACGTCAGCCAGCCTGGGAGCCATGCTGCTGTGCCCACAGGTATAGCTAAGCCTCTGAGGGGTGGGGCCTTCCGGGCCAGCCCAATTTTCAGCTTAAATCCTTGTCCTGATGTTATTTTAATGTGCTTTGGGGCCCTGGTGGGTAGAGTGGGTGGCAGGGGAACAGCATTTCACTTCCTTTGGAGGTTGGAATGTGCCTGAAACTTCTCAAGTAGTTGAGTGAGTTCCTGCAGTTCCAAGCAACTTCATGGGTCTTTGTCTCATTTGGCAAAGTTAAATTTTTCCTAGGGGGAAAAAAAACAAAGAAACACACATTAATTAAATGTCTAGTATGCACTGAAGGGGTTGAGAACAGGATTCCCCTTGATGTGCCATTTTACATGTGAATTATTATTTTTTAAATAGATTTTTATTGATTTCAGAGAGAGAGGGAGAGAGAAATAGAAACATTAATGATTAGAGAGAATCATTGATCAGCTGCCTCCTGCACGCACCCTAATGGGGATTGAGCCCACAGCCCAGGCATGTGCCCTTGACTGGAATTGAGCCTGGGACGCTTCAGTCCACAGGCCGATGCTCTATCCACTGAGCCAAACCAGCCAGGGCTCCATGTGAATTATTTTGAGCTGAAGGCAATAGAGACCCTGTGGGCTCAAGAGAAACTTTTACTTAGCCTTTAAAGAATTTAAGTTAAGGGTTGACCCTCAGAAGAATTATTATCAGAAATAACTTTTTAAATGAGCCATCTGTAAGGCAGGATGAACTACTAATTACTGAACATCTGCTCTTCTTCTAGGCCTGCAATGGCCTTCCTCATCTCTAAGCTCCAAGGCACCTTACCTCATCCTCACCTCAGAATGCCATATATACCTCACGTAACTTTCTGTCTCTGAACCTTTCATGTATGTAGGGTTCCCATACATACGTATGTAATTAAGTTCAGTTATTTTCTCTGTTAATATGTCTCATATCAATTTGATGATTGGACAGGCCAAGAGAACCTAAAAGGGTAGGTAGAGGAAATTTTCCTCCTCCACCACAGATTACCATGCAATTTACATTCCTTGTATTAATTAATTTTCAAAATGACCTCATGAGTTTGGGGTTATTGTTTCAGATGTGCAGATGAGGAAGAAGACATTCAGAGAGAAGAAGTTACCGTCATCTTGCTAATCAGCAGACTGGCTGGGCCGCAGTCCTGGTCAATCTGAATGCATGCACTGAGTGGGCTATGCTGTTTGTATGCATCCTTCTGGTTTCCCTCGAGGGCTCTTGAAAAGGAGTCTACTTACAGTTTTACCTGAGGCTTTCAAAGACCACAACTAAATCCATATCTATAAAGGTGAAGAGCTACTTTCCTGGATAATAGAATTAAAGTCTAAACTTAATGAAGCAAATGCGTATTAAGAGTCTTTGACCCACTATGCCTGCTTCAGGTTCAGTTGATGGTCTCAGGTACTTCATTCAAGACAAGAAGAAAAACACTACTGTTGGGGGAAACATGTTATTTTGACCAGAATGATCTCGGTTGGCTGTGTCTACAGTGAGCCAATACAAGAAACAGAATAACGATCTGATGAGTTGCTGCAGAAGAGAAACGCATGATTCTTTACGACATCATCAAACGGTGGGTAGCTTGACAAATGAAGAAGAATGCACCAGATTTAAAACACGGCAAAAAGTGCCAGGCAACACTCAGGAAATTCAGCAACAGGGGAAAATAGAAGGGCCTATTTTAATCAACACTGTCACGGGGCCAGCTCAGTGCCTGGTGCAGTGTGGGCTCTCCATAAATGCTGACCTAAAGTTGAATGATGTTTTTAAAAATGTTGCTGTGCCTGCAGTGTGTGCCCCACAATCCCTTCAGCTGAAGTCACATTGGTGTGGTCTCAATTCATTCTGCCCCCCCAAAGAAAGCTTAAAATAAGAAACCAAACCCAAACGCCTCAAACACCATAGCGCCCTCTTGTATTTCTCTCACATTATTAACAGAGTAAGGTGTTTGGCTACTAATAGCCACCAGTGCCCACATACTTACAGGACATCTGTCTCATTCCCAAGTATCACGCCTGCCACACAACCTGGTTCTGTCACACAGAGATCCCGAAGTTTTGTGAAAGTGACTTGAAGTCCCTTAGATGAGGCATCTGACATGGCCTATCTTCCTCTTCTGGAATTCAAGGGAGTTGAACTAGAATAAGAACGGCTGATGGTCAAAATTGAAATTGTGTCATTTTTAATCACTTAGACATAGTGGAAAGCTTAATCGTCGTCATCTTAGGAGAAAATGGTAATGATGACATTTATTTGTGCTTATGTTACCATTTCCCCACCAGAAGAACTTTAAAATTAACTCTCAGTAGTGCCTTATAAAATAAATAAGCTAGTAGGACTCTTGGCAAAACCTTAATGCCTCTTATGCAAGGGAAAATAAAGTATGGAAGGGAAAAGGAAGACCTGAAAAGGAAGATCCAAAGGCAATAGCTTAGTTTCATCTGTGCTCATGGGTGAAAGGAGGTAACATACTTGGTAAGTAAGGTGCTTAGAAATTCAGAATCATGAAAACAACAGTGCCAATCTTTCCTCTTCTATTTTTAATTTGCTAAAGGGGAGGAGTAATTAAACCATTTATCATTTATTAGGTGCTTACAATGTGCCAGGCACTGACCTGACTTAAACTCTATTCTTTATCCCTAGAAGTTAGAAGTTATTATCTTTATGTTGAGGAACAGTTTAGAGAAGTTAAATACCTTTGTCGACCTTCTTATAGCTAATGAGTTCCTTGAGCTGTTGGGGAGATTTATTAACACAGGTGTTCTCATTGTGCTTTTTTGTTGAGATATGTGGTTATGTGTTAAATAGTGGTGACTTTGGCCTAGTGCTGACAAAAGTAATAGCTATAATTACTAAAAGTCTAGCCCTAACTGGTTTGGCTCAGTGGATAGAGCGTCAGCCTGCGGACTGAAGGGTCCCAGGTTTGATTCCGATCAAGGGCATGTACCTTGGTTGTGGGCACATCCCTGGTGGAGGGTGTGCAGGAGGCAGCTGATCGATGTTGCTCTCTCATCGATGTTTCTAGCTCTCTATCCCTCTCCCTTCCTCTCTGAAAAAAATCAATAAAATATATTTAAAAAAAAAAGTCTACTGTGGATTTTTCATTTCATCCCGAAGGCTGTGTGCTGGTTCCCGTTGTCCAAGAGCTGCATTTAATACCAGATAAGAGTTATAGAGTCATCATGATCCCATTTTCTAAAGCTTCCGACCAGAGGAGCTGGTTGCTGGGAATATGGCAGGGATGGTTTCCCCGGGATTTTTACAAATGCATCTGGTTTTTTTTTTTTTATATATTGGATTCATCATTTTGCTACTGGGACTTTCTATGGAAGCTTTCTTATCAAATTATGTACCTTTTTCTCTTGCAATGATAATGTCTGTTTCTGGAATTGTTTTTGTTGTTATTGTAATGTTCGTTTTGTATGAAGCACACCAAAACTCAGAAGATTCACCTTCAGCTTAGAATTATAAAACCTTAGAAACACCCAGAAGGTCAGAAATGTCGTGAAATGAGGTAGTGACAGCAAGCACTAAACTATAATTTTTTTAAACCCAAATATCTTTGGGCCTTTGGACCCTTTAAACCCTTGTGAGCATTGTTTTAAGTAGAGGTAAACTCTGACTTCTAAATTTTTTTTTTTTTTTTTTTTTTTTTTACAGAGAGGAAGGGAGAGGGATAGAGAGCTAGAAACATCCATGAGAAACATCGATCAGCTGCCTCCTGCACACCCCCTACTGGGGATGTGCCCGCAACCAAGGTATATGCGGAATCAAACCTGGGACCCTTCAGTCCGCAGGCTGATGCTCTATCCACTGAGCCAAACCAGTTAGGGCTAAAAATCTTTTTTAAAAAAGTCCACGGTGAGCCAGTTTCTTCACACATATCACTTTTTACTTTTCTTTTAAAAAAATATTTGTTTTACATTTATTTTTAAACTAGAGGCCCGGTACACATTACCCTTTTATTATATAGGATAGAGGCCTGGTGCATGGGAGGAGGCCAGCTGGTTTGCCCTTAGGGGTGTCCCGGATCAGGGTGGGGGTCCCGCTGGGGTGCCTGGCCAGCCTGGGTGAGTGGCTGATGGCTGTTTGCAGGCTGGCCACAACCCCTTCAGGGTGGGGGTCCTCCTGGGGGTGCCTGGCCAGCCTGGGTGAGTGGCTGATGGCTGTTTGCAGGCTGGCCATGGCCCCCAGCCACCCAAGCTCCCAGTGGAAGCTGGCTGGAAGCAGGTTTCTGGGATTTATTTATCTTCTATAATTGAAACTTTGTTGCCTTGAGCGGAGGCCACAGCCGGCCTGGGCAGGGGGGAGGCTTGGCTTCCTCCATTGCCAGCGCAACCAAGCCTCCTGCTTGTTCCAGCTCCGTGGCTGCCAGCCGCCATCTTGGTTGGGTTAATTTGCATATAGTTGCTCTGATTGGCTGGTGGGCGTGGGTTGGGGCATAGTGGAGGTGCAGTCAATTTGCATGTTTCTCTTTTATTAGATTAGATTTATCTTTATTGTTGAAAGTATTACAGATGTCCCCACCTTTTTCCCCATTGACCTCCTTCAACCTCCCCCTCACCAGGCCTTCACCACACTATTGTCTGTGTCCATGGGTTATACATATAAATTTTTTGGTTAATTTCTCCCCACCTTTTAATTTTCACCAAAATATTTACAAGAAAGATTTTACTTTTTCCTTTTTACAGAGGAAGAAATTGAGCCTTATATTGCTAGAAAGTATGTAGAGTCAAATCTAGCTTTGTCTGGCCCTAAAGCCTATGTTCTTTCCCCCTTCTAGGCCCAGGTTCCTTGTGAGGATCATCCCAAACACCTGATCTGTTTGCATAGGACAGTCTCCCCCTAGTGGCAGTGAGAAGGATGCACAATCAATGTTCTTGTATGAGTCAATGCTTTCCGTCTTAGACAGCCCTCAGTCCTTGCTCTTTATTTTGTTATCTCCTGATCCTCAGCCAGAAACCCTAAATATGTATCTTCTATTTGTGACTCACTATGTTCTTCTGTTTTGCTCATTATTAATAAAAATAGCTGACAAAACAAACAGCAGGATAACCCACAAAATCTGAATGAGCAACACATACCCATGGTCTCTCCTTTTGTTTTGTTTCATTTTGTTTTCTTTCCTGTTTTAGACACTCTGGGTGGTTAGCAAAATATACCAGAATATAACTTATTTGTTTTTAGGATCTGTCAAAAATTGTTATGTTGTCTTGGATCTTAAGCCTGCTTTTTAGCCCACGCCCTTCTTTGGCATGAGGTGATCCTAGGAATAAGAGGATAAACAGTTGCCTGTATAATGTTCCCATAGAAAGGAAGTTATTATATGACATCCAAATGGGGAAACTTTGTTTCTGAATCCACATGATCGAGGATGTCAAACTTTCCTGTCAACTCTGGAGACACGAGGCTGCATTCTCTTACTGCCTTTAGCTCCCTGGATTTTGCTTTAACATCATGCGTTTATTTGTTTAGTATATTTCTCTCCCATTATGTGCTAAGCTTTATCGTAGTGGGGACAGAGTTTCCTAACTGTTTAATCCTATTTCTATTGTAATTGGTTTTCAGTCAAGGGTAGAGGTGAAAATATTAAGAAGATAAATAGATTAGATATGAGATCAAATACCTGATAAGGACTTTGGACTTTATCTTATAAGTCCCGTGGTTCTCTATTTTTCCCTACTCTAGCAAATAAAGGGTGTGGTACACCCTTTTCAGGTTTTATATCCCAAGTGAGAATTTTTTTTTTTAAATACCTTATTGATTATGAAACCATTCTCTCAGCCCCCACTAGGGGCAGTGAAGACAGTGAAGAGTGACATTTTTGAATGTCCGCATGGAAAGATGAAGAAGTATTTTGGAATGACATTGGTCAAGTGCACTGGATTTGGGGGTTACCATGAAAGCAGAGACAGGAGGAAATCAGAGTTAATTTGTTTTAATGCTACAAAAATATGTGCTACATTGTGGTACAGGGCTGAAAAAGAAGTTTAATATAAGAAATACTTTGAAGGAAGAATTGATAGGAGGAAGAAAGGAAGAGTTGCCACTACATTTAGAGAACTTGAGCTTCACTAATGGGGGTGGGGGGGGAAGAGAGAAAGAGAGAGAGAGAGAGGCTGCTAACAGAAATAGGGCAGTAAAATAAAGAAGCTCTTGTAGGGCAAGAGAATGGTGAATTTTCACTTACTTTCCTAAGTTGTCATCAATTAGAATTAGCTATTATTTAACTTTCATTTTTGCAAATAGTTTTGGAGTCAAACATTTATCCTTACAGTTAATTTTTTCTCTCCTTGGGCGGGGGGGGGGGGGGAGTGGTTAGTTTGCTAGATACAAACAATTTGATGGTACCCAAACCTGTCTTTCACATCTTTCGTTTTCTCTGAACTAAGAACTTTAATTTTATATTCCATGTAATCTTTCTTTGTTGATGTTAACATGTGAGAGCTTATACCTTATAGAAATACTAGAGGCCCAGTGCATGAAATTCATGCATGGGGGGGAGGAGGAGTCCCTCAGTCCGGCCTGCACCCTCTCCAATCCAGGACCTCTCAGGGGATGTCTGATTGCCAGTTTAGGAAGAGTTGCTACTACATTTAGAGAACTTGAGCTTCACTAATGGGGTTGGGGGGTGAGAGAGAGAGAGAGAGAGAGAGAGTCAGACATCCCTCTCACAATCTGGAACTACTAGCTCCTAACCGCTCACCTGCCTGCCTGCCTGACCACCCCTAACCACTCTGCCTGCCTGCCTGATCACCCCTAACTGTGCCCCTGCTGGCCTAATCGCCCCTAACTGCCTCTGCTTGCTTGATTTCACCCCCAACTGCTCCCCTGCCAGTCTGATCATGCCCCTAACTGCTTGCTCCCCCACGCTGGCCTGATTGCCCCCAACTACCCTCCCCTGCCAGCCTGATTGCCCCCAACTGCCCTCCCCTGCTGGCCTGATCGCCCCCTAACCGCTTGCTCTCCCACTGGCCTGATTGCCCCTAACCGCCTCTGCCTTGGCCCCCGCCACTGTGGCTTTGTCCAGAAGGAAGTTGGATGTCCGGGCGACCCGGTCTAATTAGCATATTACCCTTTTATTAGTATAGATGTGTGAGTAATAACAGTTTGAACCAGTGGAATTATTCAAATTCTCCTTAGTTCAGATTCATGCCTAGAGATCATTTTTTTTAAAAACCAGGTCACAGCCCTAACCGGTTTGGCTCAGCGGATAGAGCGTCAGCCTGTGGACTCAAGGGTCCCAGGTTCGATTCCGGTCAAGGGCATGTACCTTGGTTAAGGGCACATCCCCAGTGGGGAGTGTGCAGGAGGCAGCTGATTGATGTTTCTTCTCTCATCGATGTTTCTAACTCTCTATCCCTCTCCCTTCCTCTCCGTAAAAATCAATAAAATATATTAAAAACACACACACAAACAAAACAAAACAAAAAAACAACCAGGTCACAGTCTTTTCTTTTATGAGAAAAAATGTTCTATGTCTTAATGTGGTTGATACTCTTCAAAGATAGTTGTCAACAAATCCTCCTATTTATCTATGCACATGTCACCTTTTCCATCAAGAAGTGGGTTCTTTGTCCCATTCTCTGAACCTTGACTGGCTTTGTGACAAGATTCAACCAATAGGATGTGGCAGACGTAATGCGCTGCCAGTTCTGGGCTGGGCCCTTCACAGCCAGGGAGTTTGAGCTTTTGCTGTCTTGGAGCCCAGCTTCCATTGCTGTAAGGAGCTCTGGGCTATTCTGCTGCGGAGAGAGTTCATGAGGAAAGGCCATTGATAATCAGAAACCATGCAGAAAGAAAAAAAAAGTGAAGGAAGGAGAAAGAAAATGCCCCATCCAAGAGTCAGTACCAAACCCCTTAGGTACAAGAGTGAGACCTTCTTAGACCTGCCAGCCCAGCCCCTCCATCTGCTGAATGTAGCTTCTTGGGTGACTCCAGCCAATACCACATGGAGCAGCATAGCCCAGAGGGGTAAAATGACAAAACCGGGAGCAAGACTACATCACTTTTAAGCCACTAAATGTTAGGGTAGTTTGTTACATGGCAGTTTATAACTTATATACTTATAATTCCTTATTAATAGATCACAATACATAAAGGCTACAATGTGTAGGAGCAGTAAAATTTACTGTCTATACCTGTAGGGTTTCTGGCTGGGATGACATAAGACAGATTAACAGGAAAAAAGCATATACATCTTATTTAATAAAATCTACATATGCATGGGAATCCCCACATGAAAATAAAGACCCAAAAAAGGGGTTAGGCCTATATGCTTATATACTAGGTTGAACGAAGTGTGGCAATTGTGGAAACGTCTCTCCACTGAAATATGCGGGGATGCTTAAGGAAGATAAGAGTTATTTTAACAAGGTCTGTTTGTGCCGATTTCTCTTGGTCTCTACTCCTTGTCTCAGGCGAGAAGAACGTTTCTTTCCTCCTGGTATAGAGAGAGCATCTTTCACAGGGGGTTTTCATCTCCCAGTTTCAGAAAGTAAAAGGAAGGTTAGCATGCCCTTCCTTACATTTGCCATTTTTTTAAGTGCCTTTAACTCAAAATAATCAATATGCCAAAGCAGCAAATTTTGCATTGTGTGTTCTGAACCCCTTCAAATGCATGATAATAAAAGGAGCACTTATATGGATCTCCCACATAAGAAATAGAACATTTTCAAAGCTATCGAAGCTCATTCTGTGCCCCAGGTGAGGTAATTACCATCCTCAATTCTGTCGTGATTATTCCCCTTGCGTTAAAAAAAATAACCTTATCATTTATCTGTTACCAAATAACATAACAATTTAGTGAGACAGGCATGTTTGGAGAAAACTGTGCTTTCTTTGAAGCTCTATTTTTTTTTTCTTGCCAGTCTCCTAAAGGGAGGGTGTGTGGTGATTGTAGCTCCTTAACTTTAAGACCAGAGAGGGAGCCTTTAAGCAGACGACTCAGAAAGCTGAGTGTGTGACCCCTGCAGCTTGGGGGTCAGTGGACAGAGTCTGTCTCTCAGGAGAGAAAGCTAGAGAACGTGAGGAACTAACTAACTGCTTTGGGGTCAAGATGTGGTTTCAAGTCCCAGTTGGGACGCAGACTGAATTTTACTATGGAAACTAACTGAGTGTTCTTACTTACACTTCACAGTAAGTTTGTGGGCTGGTTTGAGAAAAAGACTGACACTGATAATGGCTTTTAGCTGAAAATTCATTTGAATTTGACTTACTACTCGGGAGTCCAACCCATTTGTAAGCTGGGGACTGCTCATGTCACTGCAGGCCAAAGCTTGCAGATGATAAAGTGGCTTCCGTACTCCCAGGCTCCTGGGAGGCATAACTGTCTTTCTGAACAAAAGAAGCTTACAGACATCTCAGTAACACCTGCCGATGCCTCAGGCCCTGGCCTATGGCTACCCAAATATTAAATAGCCTGGGGGGCATCAGAAAGTCCAGCTTGTCATAGTGAGTCTATTTTAGGTTTCAAGGGACGTTCTGACTTTTAAATAGAATTCCAAAATCAAATGCCTTTTTAATCATTTGTTTTTGCTTGAGATAGGTGTTGTGATATTTCCCAGGCTTGGAGGAGCTGGAAGGTGGAAGGCTGGTGGTGGTAATGTGCATATGGAGAGCCCTGCTGGGTGGTGTCCGAGCTGCCCCTGGGAACAGTTTAGCTGGAGAATAAAACTCCACAGGCTGCGTGTTGCTGAGGGATTACTGCAAACCTGGTTGCTGGCAGGGACAAAGCAAAAGGCAGAGTCATGTCGAAGCCCTGTTGTCCAGACTGTCTTGCTACAACATGAAATGGAAATTACAAAGGAGGAAAATGTCATTTTCACAGACTAAACAACAGGTCTTGAGAGGGCTCCTCAGTGTCTTTTAAAAAAATGTTAAATATTTTCTAAAGCAGCTCACAGCTCATATGCACAGGGAGAAAAGTCTATGTTCTCTAAGGACATTAGAGAATTGTTCACCAATGAAGGTTTATTCACATATGCTACAGAAGCAACTTGGAAATCTTGACTTTGGAAATTATGCTTGTTCTCACATATAAGAGAATCATGGATACTGAATTTTAATACAACAGTATCTTATGTAGATAACTGCAACATAATGTGTTGAATATTTAGGAAATACTTTTTTCACTAAAGCAATGTGGTTTAGTGGAAGAAATATGCTTTTTGGAATTAGATGGAGATAGATATGTATTCTGATTTGCCCACTTGTTAAGTGTTCTTGGGAATATCATTGGCAGCCTATCGGGTTTTCTCACCTAAAAATTGGAAACAGAAGTAGCTAACTCACAGGGCTATTGTGAGGATGAAATGATATGACAACATCTCACTCCTGCCTACACATAGTGGGGGTTCAATGTTTGTTTAATATATTGGATATTTAGCTTTTTAGTCTGATTCCATTTTCAGATATGTAATAAGTTAAAAATATCTTTTAATAAAAATCAATTAATTATTCTCAAAATATGATAAATGTCCTGAGGAAGTACAGAATTTTATTTATGATAATGATCTACTTTGATGGGTTAAGGCAATATATTTATTTGTGTTTCCTACTAACTGCATTTCTTGGTTGACTACCCATCATGGAATGAAAAGTTATGCTAAGACATAAAGGGGTAAGGAAATTTCCACAAACTGTATGTAAATCTAAAAATAAAGATGTGATGACTAGTAATAATAAAAAAAAAACTAGATGGAATAAAAGGTTAGTTAATTGGTTGATTAATTGATTGCTCCCAACCCTGTCTCCCTGTTGCACCTCAAATAAAGCCAATTCCATTGCTTTTCATTGTGAGGAATCTACTGCTATTTACTACACAAAAACAGAAAGAAACAAAAAACTATTCTAAAGCTTGGGACATGATAGAGTTTTACATCAGGGTCTTGACACCCAGGTCTCCCTATCCTGACTCCCCTGCTGAAATGGTACTTGGAAACCCCATTGGTTCTTTGCCCCCTACTTCTAATTTTGAGGGTATTTTGAAAGGTATCAAATCTTCCAATGTCTTCATCCAGTCATCCGACCACCTTTGCAGACTAATTCCTCTTCAATGGCTCTTCGTTCCAGTTGAGAAGATAAGAGACAAGCTCTGGTCTCAGTGGGGAACCTCTAAGTCTCCAGGTAAAAACTGCCCCATTGTGTTAAGTTTCTGCCCCAATTATCCATATGAATATTGTACATATTTATTTTTGCTTCAAAATATCTATGTTTGTCTGTTGAAATAGATTCCTTCATTTAATAAGACTTTATTAAGTCCAATGTGGTGGTTTAGTACTATGTCAGCTTCACTGAACCAGAATTACGTTTCCCAGAATTCACCTGTGTTTCAGGATTAGGGTTGTCCACAAGAGAAATTTGCATGAGATTTGGAAGACAAAAATGAAGCATAGACATTTATTTTATGCTCTGAAATTTGGTGCAAGATGCCAGTCACTGTGGTAGCCCAGGAGTGCTGTCACCGATCTGCTGGCTTACCGTGGTGGCCAGGTGGACAGCACCTGGGCCTGCAGTTTCTCCAGCTATTGCTGGATTGTCTGCTTCAGCTTCTCCGTTCCCAAGGTGAGCCCATGTGCTGCTCTATGTTAATGGCATTAGCTCCTGCAGATCATTTATGTCTTGAGGCTGGAGATGGTGAGAGACAGATGCAGGCTCCGCTCCAGTTTATCCTTGTTCTCCCCTGTTTTACATCCAGCTGTCCTCAACGACTGTTCCAGCTTAACTATTGCAACTTCAGGCCCCACATCAGATGCAGACAATGAGTTCCTTTTTTTTTTATATCACTCAGAGTCAGTCTGCTTCTCTGGTTGACCTTTGACCCATACAATCTGCATCTGCCAGGCACTGTGCTGGGCTGTTGGATAACGGTGGTGAGCCAGGTAAGTATTGACTTTCTCCTTTATGGAGTTTAAAATCTAGATTAAGATATTATTATTAAAATACAAAAGGAGTAACATGGTGTTTTTAATTTTCAGTTAAGCTGAGGGCTCTTAATATATGTTTATACCATTTTTTTTTAATTTTCAAAGATTTTCTTACTACTTAATTACTATCACACATCTTTACCAGTACAGATGCAAAGAAGACTAAGCGGGGATTAAGATGTCGCCTATACAAACATCACAGAAAATTAATCTTCTGGTTTATATATATCCCACCACTTGTTTAAATATGAAAGTTATGAAAATAACTCAATTTTCTTAGTTTCATGGAGAAAATACTACTATCAGTTGTGTTTACACATTACCAAAATATCTATCACTTCAAAAAAATACATAAATCTAATAGGCTACTTGGCACTATGTGGAAAACTACATTGGTTTTTTCAAATAGTCAGCTTGATATCAAGGAGCTGTGAACATTTAAAAAAATGAACAAATAAAATGTCAGCTGTTTTGGCAGCCTTTGCTTTGATGCTAAGCTTCACAAGGTAGGCGCGAACAGGTTTCACTTTTAGATCACATCTTCCCACAGAGTTGCAGGAGAGATGCTGAGATTTGTGCTGAAGCTTTCACTGGAGGTGATGATCTCCATTCTATCCAGGGCCATTGCTGGAGTGACAGACACTTGTGCCAATTATGCTACTTAATGGAATTTGACCAAAAGTGATTGTCATGGGTGAGACCAGTAATCCAACCAGCAATGTACCATGTCTCTGTCCTTGCCACCCAAAGCAGAGCCTTTGCCCTCTGTGATGTGCCTTAAGAATCAGGGGATATGCCTATCATCCTTAACATGTTCTTTAACAATTTTTATAATGAAATAAATATAGGCTGGTTTGTAAAATTAAACTCCATTGAGATATGTGAAGAAAAAGTAGAAGTTTCTTGTCCCACTCTTCCCCCGATACTACTGGTCAGAGTTAGCCATTCTTTAGATATATAGATATATAGATATGTAGATATGTAGATATGTAGATATGTAGATATATAGATATATAGATATATAGATATGTAGATATTTAGATATATAGATATACTAGAGGCACCAGTGGGGTCCCTCAGCCTAGCCTGTGCCCTCTCGCAATCCGGGACCCCTTGGGGGATGTCGGACTGCCGGTTTCGAAACTGGCAGTCCTCTGAGGGATGTAGTAGTGCATGAAGTGGCAGGCGGCTGGGGAGGAGCCCCAGCCCAGGCCAGATGCTGCACCACTCCCGCTCATCCCTGCCTTGCTGGGCCTGCCGCTGCTGCTGGTTGGTAGCACTGCCGCGGAGGTGGGAGAGGCTTGCGCCACCGAAGCTGCACTCACCAGCCTTGAGCCCGGCTTCTGGCTCCTGCTTTGAGTGTCTGCCCCCTGGTGGTCAGTGCATATCATAGCAACTGATCGTTTGGTCACTTAAGCTTTTATATATATACTAGAGGCCCAGCACACATGAAATCGTGCATGAGTAGCTTGCTTCCGCTTGCCTCAGCTGGCCGCCCCGCCCATCGCCGCTCATAGCTCGCACCCTGCCCTCTGCTGCTCGTAGCTCTCTGCCACTAGTAGCTCTCTGCTGCAAGTAGCTCGCATCCCACCCTGCCCACTGTGAGAGCCGCTGCTCATTTGGTCATGACGCCGTTATGATATAGGCCTTTTATGATATAGATAGATATATTCAACAAATATTAAGTGCCTCTAATTCACAGGCACTATTCTTGGTATTGGAATTATGGCAGTAAACAAAATAGACCCCCCCCAAAATAATTTAGTTTCTGTCTTAGCCTGTTTAGGCAGCTTAACAAATTACTATGGCCTGGGTAGCTTCAACAATAAACATTTATTTCTCACAGGAAGGCCCCAATAGAATATCTGGTGAGAGCCACTTCCTGGTTTGCAGATGGCCACCTTCTCACTGTGTCCTCACATGGCAGAGAGTAGAGCTGGAGCAAGCTCTCATGTCTCTTCTTATAACGACACTAATGTCATTCACAAGGACTCCACCCTCATGACCTAATCACCTTCCAAAGGCCCCACCTCCTAATACCATCACAGTGAGGGGTAGTATTTCAACAGATGAATTTTTTTTTTGGGGCGGGGAGGGGACACAAGCATTCAATTCATAACAGTTAACATTTAGCCCATGGTAATATATATGCACGTATTAGTTAAGGTAGGCCAATATCTATAACACAGACCTCAAATATTTAATAGCTCCAAATTATAGAATTTTATTTCTGGCATATATGACATGATTGGTCTGCCAACAGTCACTCAGGGATTCAGGAAAACAGAGGCTCTACTCCTTTTAGGAGGTGTATTCCAAATCTGTGGAATAGTGGTCTTTGTTCTGGTCAGCTGGAATCAGTCATGGAGGAGAGGATGGGGGAGGCGTGTATGGGGGAGGCTTGAGAGTAGAGACCATACCTCCACTCACATTTCATTGACTAGAACTCTATGGCCTCATCGCAACATTCACTAGCTGTGTGACCTGGGGTGAATTATTTAACAGTTCTGTGCCTCAGATTCCTTGTCTATAAAATGCAGATAGTAACAGTAGCTACTCCTCAGGCTTCTGTGTTAACTAAATTACATATGCAAATAAAGCCTTTGAATGCTCCTGCCACAAAGTAGGAGCTTAATGACATTGGCTGGGGAATGAGGTTTACCTGGGTGCCAGGAACAAGAGGGGAACATGCATTTTAGTATTTATTTAGATGTTTCTGCTCAATGGGCATAAAGTTTTTCTTTTACTGAAACAGGATTGAATTTTAGCTACTCTTCGGAAGCATTTTTCTACCTTAATATGCCCTCAATGTGTTCCCATGTTAGAACTATAAATCTACCTACCATTTTAATAGCAATTTGTATTTGCTACTATTCCATATGGATATACCATAATATGTTTAACTCTATTGATTGACATTTAAGGGTTTTCTAATCTTTAAATTACAAACAAGGCTTTGATGAATATTTTTGTTTACAGGTTATGGTCCTTTGCTATATATTATAAATTCTTGGAGTGAAATTCCTAACTTATACTCTCATAACAGTACATGGAAACATTTGGCTACCAAACACACAAAAAATTATTCTTTTTTTGTGGGTTATTTTCATGGTTGAAATACAAGCCTGGTCTTACCATTATTATAGTTTATTATAAACCAAAAGGGGGAATATTAAAACTTAAAAAAATTTTTTTTAGGAAAAAATGGTTCAATTTATAAGGATTAATAATAGGTAGCATTTACTGTGTCTGTTTTATTTTTAATTCTTATTAAGAAACATAACATTATGTCCATTTAAGAAATGAAGAAACTAACTATCAGAGAAATTAAGAAAATCCTCTCAAGTCACGTAGGAAGTTTAGAGTAGAGCTGCTACTTGGATTTAGCTGAGCCTAATTCCCAAATCCCTTTTCTATATAAGTTAGTCTCCTGAGAGGAAAGCCATTGTTCCTTAGGACTCATTCTACCATTAAATGGGATTAGAGCTTTCATTGACAGGCTGGGTGTTAGCAGCAGAGACACCCTTCCCCTTGGCGTGGATAACTTCTACTTGTCCCTTAGTCCTCAGTTGACCTCCATCCTCCAAAGCTGAGCCAAGAGCTCCGCTCTGTGCTAGGTCGCCACCAGCACTCTGTACTTCCTCGAATTGCAGCATCTCTCCCTCTCAGACTGCCTCTACCTGGGGCTCACCTGCCAGGACTGGGCTTCACTAGGGATGGCCTGCAGAAAACCTATTCAGAAATTACCTGGGGTACTAGCTGAAAATATGCCTTCTTGGTTTGGGGAGTTGACATAGTAGTCTGCGTTTTAAACAAGCTCCCGAGGTATTTTTATGCACAGTAAAATTTATAAACCATTTTACTTAGTTTCTTGAGGGGAGGGACTGGCTTAACTCAATGCTGTTTCTAAGGGCCTGATCGTCATTAAGTCGTTCTTAAGAGAATGAATGAACGAGGTGGTAGTTCCTAAACAAAACCAGGTCCACAGTGTTCACCTGTGTCTCCTTGGCACATAGTAGGAGCTTACGAGGCACGTGATAAAGGAAGTTTGAAATGAATAAATCAATGACAAAGAGTTCAAAGAGATAGGTTCTAGTTATAATTTGTTATGTACTGATTCTGTGTCTTTGGGCAAGTCACAAAACTCCAGAACATGAATTTCCACATTAAATAGATGGGATAATAATATTCATCCACATATCTCATAGCTCATTGTGATGTACGGGACAGAGCAACCGCTGGGTGAAATGCTGTCCATTGTGATGATAATAATAACACCTGTAAAAATGCTCTATGAAGCACAATGCAGATACCAAGCACTAAGATCATTCTCATTGTGCCTTTAATCAAGCAGGCTGCGTAGACGATGAACTTGGCTTTGCCCATTAGATGGGAGGTTTCTGGGAATAGCATCAGGAAGTGTTTGATGTGCAAAGGGATCCAGTGAAAGACAGAAGGTGAATCGCAGCCTCCAACTACTTGTTTCCTGTGCGGTCCAGCAGGGAAGGCTGTGAGGCCAGGTTCACAGAAGCGCTGGCACCCTTCCTTGAGGAGCAGCTGCTTTCCCAGGTGCTGCTGGCCAGGTCCG
>NW_005353698.1:1156091-1156625 GCF_000412655.1 Myotis brandtii | reverse complement strand
GGGGTGGGGGGGAGGAGCCGACGAGAGAGAGCACACAAGGCCTGACAAGTGATCTCCACCAGTTTCTTGCCCCAGAGTGAAAATCGAACAGAAGTCTCACATGCGAAGAGGTCCATTTCAGGCGTTGGTTTCTCATATTTTTCAGTTTAGGAGTTTTATCATCCTTCCACTGAAAAATCACATTTGATCTGCTTCAAAGGGCTTTTCCATTAAAGTAACAAACAATCAGGGCTTCAGGGAGCCACATACTTGCAAGGTGGCGGTGTGGTTCTCCATGGAAAATCTCAGGTCTAATGGATTTCATTTCTCTAAGTAAGCAACATGTTTTGAGGCCAGTATTTAGAGGTTTTGGAAGATGACAAAATTGTCTGAGGGAAGGAAATGGCAATGGACATATTTCAACTGTAAGTGGAATCCTACAGTTGAGCAGATACTTCCCAATCAAAATTAATGAACAAAAAATGACTATCTAAAGAAAAAAAATCAATTTAGAAAGTTAAGCAAATTCCTATAATCAAGCAACATAATTATCAA
>NW_005353698.1:1153730-1156067 GCF_000412655.1 Myotis brandtii | reverse complement strand
GCTCACTCACCCAGTCTTCTGGGGAAATTTACCTTGTATAAAATCTGCAATTTTTGATCATATTTTTTTGACATATGACTCTGTCCCAAAGGTCAAGTCTAATTGGAGGAGGAATGGGCACCTTGTTCCAGAAAGGTCTTTGTGTAAGCTGGCCAGGGACTAACTATAGGTGTAGCCTGGCTCAAGGAGATGAGCTAGCCAATTGGAACGTGTGATTAGGAGGTTGGTGTTCAGCATATCAGGTAAATATGAGCATGGTGTGGTCCTCATAGCCACATGCAAGGTGCATGTGAAGCCGGGCTGCTAGGAGAAGAACTTGAAGCAGGTGTCACTGTTGTAAATGTTTCCCTCCACGTCCCGCGTGGTTCAGGGTTCAGGATCTGGAAGAGGAGCCGCACACAACTTTTCGAGTTTTGGCTTTGCTGCCGTTTTGATGGTTTTTTCTATCCCTTGGCAGGCCTGTGCCTTTCTACATAGCCCAGTCCCACCGTCTCCTTAGTCCTGTTTTTATTAGCAGTAAAGATGCCTTAACTAGTGATGCATCTATAAGGAACTCACATCCCATCTCTGGGCCTTAGCTTTCTCTCTGTGCCCTGAGAGAGTTGTGTGGCCCTGCTATTAGTGGTCTAGTTACAGGGGTGGGCAAACTTTTTGACTCGAGGGCCACAATGGGTTCTTAAACTGGACTGGAGGGCCGGAACAAAAGCATGGATGGAGTGTTTGTGTGAACTAATATAAATTCAAAGTAAACATCATTACATAAAAGGGTACGGTCTTTTTTTTTTTTTTAGTTTTATTCATTTCAAACGGGCTGGATCTGGCCCGCGGGCCGTAGTTTGCCCACGGCTGGTCTAGACTAACAGAGGTGGTGCACAGCTCTGACCTTTGCTAGGGCTTCAAAGGTCACCAGCCTTCTGGGTTCTCTGTCTACACTTCTCTGCCAGTGAAGACAATAGGCGGTTTCCCACATGTCACAATGGTCCCCACAAGTTGACAGAGTAGCCTGTTTCTTATTGTTTACCCATTCCAGATCCCGGGAAGCTTGACTGACTGTTCTTTGCTTTTCTTAGTTTTTCTCCAAGATTCTACCCTGTGTAAATCTCTCTTCCCAAACTGGAGTTTTCCTGGGTAAATCTTCGCTTTCAACCAGTAGAAGTCTAATTAGAGCAGTCAAAATGATTAGTCTCGGGTGCTTTACAGTGGTGCTGGCATTGGATTACCGCGGCCCATAATCCCAGCACTATCACAAGATGGTTGTGTGAACTTGGGAGAGTTACTTAACATTTCTGAGCCTCATTTTCTCATTTGTAAAATGGAGCTACTGCATAGATTTGTCTTGAGGGTAGAGTGAGTTCCTGCACAGGAACACTTAGGATAATGCCCAGAGCACATCGTGAGCACTATTTAAGCATTAGTAAGAAGTAAGCAGACACACAAAGAAAAAATCAGAAGTAAGAGACTCTGTGGGAATGGAGAGAGAAAAGAATGCTGTGTTAAGGTCGCAATGACAATATTTAGCTAAATCAATGGCGACATCTCTATCCTCAGCTCCCTTCATCTATCCCGGCTCTCCTTCTACCCCCTCCAGACTTTTCTCCTACTTCCCTGACTATTCTTTCTCAGTCTCCTTTGCTGGCCACTCCCCCTCTCTCTGACTCATGCTGGGCTCAGTTCTGGCTTCTCTTCTCTTTCTCCGATAAACTGTTTCTCTAAGTGATTTTGCACATTTCTTTAAACACCATCTATATTTTAAAGGTCCCCAAACTTGTTTTCCAGACTAGTCCTCTCCCATGATCTGGACTTCTCACCTGGTTGTCACTGATCCAGATCAGTGCTCTTAGTCACCCTTTCCCTAACTGCCCTCCCCTCACTATTCTTCTCATCTCAGAAAATGCCACTGCTCACCCAGCAGCTGTTTCAGCCCCAAACCTCAGCGTTATCCTCAACTCTCCCTTTTACCTAACCACGCCTACTCAAATCAGACCAAGTCCTGTTGGTTCTTCCTTCAATATATAATACAAATCTGATCAATTTCTTCAATTCCCACTCACATACTACCATCATCTCTCACCTACACTACTGCTGAAGCTTCCTTGTTGGTTTCCCTACATCTACTCATGTTCTGCTAAAGTACATTCCTATATTTGCTGGAAGCCGGTCCATCCTTGCTGCTTGACACAGTCGCTGCAGGGAAGAAACATCTGCACAGCATTGGTTTAAAGGGACCTGGCCGTATATGGCATACTGTTCTTAATATGTTTGCTCCCCTTCTTAGCGCTATGTGTTTTAACCAAGGTCACCTCTCTGGGAAAGGTTGTTTCCCCAGGTGGGGATTTT
>NW_005353698.1:1122960-1147354 GCF_000412655.1 Myotis brandtii | reverse complement strand
AATCCGTCCACTATGTTTATAGCTATGCTTATTGTCATTGCTTGCCAGTCTTCTTCCGAGTCTTAAACAGCCCAATCTGAGAGGTGGCCACTGATTTACACGCGCTATCATTTAAAAAACAAAAAAGGGGGAATTTGCTGGAAGCCGGTCCATCCTTGCTGCTTGACACAGTCGCTGCAGGGAAGAAACATCTGCACAGCATATGTTTCAAGGGACCTGGCATATATAGCATATTGTTCTTAATATGTTTGCTCTCCTTAGTGCCATGTGTTTTAACCAAGGTCACCTCTCCGAGAAAGGTTGTTTCCCCAGGTGGGGATTTTTCCCCGAGGTTAGGGAGGGGATACAACCCCTTAACTAAGTGCCAGGCGGGTAGTTAAGCTACATAATCTTTACTCCCTGGAATGGAGATAAGAAACGCCCTAACCTTTGTAATAGAAATTGACAGGATTAAAATCGGCTGGTATAAATATAGATGTAACAAGACAATAAACATCAGATCCTGATCAGTTCCTAACCAGAACTCCGACCAGAACTTTGGCTGGAGATCCTGGCTAGAGGTCCTGACTAGGCTGCTGATCAACTGAAGGCTGTCTCCGTGTCATTCCTTCTTCGCCGACTCCGTCCACACCTTTGGGGACCCCTGGACCTGCTGGGGTTGGACCCCAACATATATTGCAGCAAAAATTATCTTCGTTTGTTTAAAAGCCTTGCTACCCCCTTACTGAAAACATCTCAGGGGTTTCCCCCGACCCCTGGACTTAAACCCAAACTTCTCACCTTGGTTCATAAGTCTTTGCATGGTCTGGTTCTCGCCCATCTCCCTCACCTCATCTCACACTTTCTCCCCTTTCTTGCTGGCAATTCTGTGCTTGGAATGAACCGATCTCTTACCATGGTCCAGTCGTTGGCATTTTTATTCCCTCTACCATGGTCTGTCTTCTCCTAAGCTCTTGTCCATATGACTCATTCTCTTCTCATTCTTTTCATCTCAGCTCTAACTTCTCCTTCTCAGAGATGCCTACTCTGATCATTCAATCTACAAGGTCATCACCCAGTTATTTTATATCTTATGACTCTTTATTTCTTTCATGGCCTGAGTCACAATGGCTCAAATTTTGTTCTTTCACATTGTCTTTCTCACAAGAATGTAGGCTTAATGAGGACAGGGATCTTATCTGCCTTGTTCACTGAAATTTCTCAATGCCTGTCACAGTGTTCAGTAATTATTTGTTGAGCGAATGGGATCCTGATAAGTTTCTTGGTTTCAGTCCCTGCTGAGGCCAGGGCCAACTTGCGGATTTTGGGTGCCCTTGCATTGAACCTTTCCTTCTTGCCTAAGTGAGATTGGATGGGATTGTGCAAAACAACAACAAAAACATGTAGCCCTGGCCGGTGTTCCTCAGTGGTGAGAGCATCTGCCTGAGGACTGAAGGGTCTTGGGTTTCCAGGTTAGGGCATGAACAAGAGGCAACCAGTCAATGTGTCTCTGTCATGTTGATGTTTCTCTTGCAATCTCTCTCTCTCCCTCCCTCTCTCTCTCTCTGTCTCTCTCTCTCTTCCCCCTCCCACCTCTCTTCTACTCTCTCTAAAAATCAATTGAAGCAATGTTCTCACTCCTCAGGTGAGGATAAAAAACAAAAGAGCACACTGAAAAACAAAACATGTTTTGACAAATATGTTCTTTCTTCCCTGCAGTGATTTATATATAATCATCAGCGTAACACATGATAAATCTAGAAATACTGCATTTACCCAAATAAACACTGCTGCACATACAAAGATTCAGCGCTACAGAATGAAACTAGTGGAGGCAGGCAGCTTTCCCAGGAAAGTTGACAATGGCTCATCAGCTGATGTAAAAAAGTCTGAATTTGGCATATGCAAGGTGATTTGGGTCCTGTTGTTCCAAAGTTCAGTTTGAAAACTTGATATACTGAGTCACACATTCCCAAGCCTTTGTGTGTCAAGTTAACCTGACACAAACTGTTCCATTTGTGCCAACTTTACCCTTATTTTCCTCTAAACAGCAATAATTTGTCTAGAAAACATCTCATGTCCATATATGTGCAGAAAAGCTGTGCTCAGTGAGATGTCTAGATTTATTGTTGATGCATTATTTTTTCTCTTGCTTATGAAATTATCTTTTCTTATGTATAGAAAAGGCATGTGCAATAATTTTCACTTTCTTTTTTAACAATCTCTTATTGTTTATTTACTATCTTAAGTTGAATTGGATATGTTATTTTCCCCATTTTACAAATAGGGCTCGTGAATTTAAATGCTATTCTAGAGTTTATAATGAGTGAGGGACATACACTGGGACTTCAACCATTTTTATCAGAAGAATAATTAAACATTATCCATGTAGAATTCGCAAAAAAAAAAAAAAAAAAAGGCAAGAAAACCTGAGTGTTATACCTTAACCCAGTGGTTCTCAACTTTCTGGCCCTTTAAATACAGTTCCTCATGTTGTGACACCCAACCATAAAATTATTTTTGTTTCTACTTCATAACTGTAATTTTGCTACTGTTATGAATCGTAATGTAAATATCTGATATGCAGGATGGTCTTAGGCGACCCCTGTGAAAGGGTCATTCGACCCCCAAAGGAGTCGCGACCCACAGGTTGAGAACCGCTGCCTTAACCCAACACCTTTCTGAAGCATATAAATGAGTTGAGGCTGTAGAAAGGGAGTGAGGAAGTGTCTTTGTAGAAAGTTGTTGAAGGGGCTGTGGCATTTGCTGTCCCTTCTCTTCAGGGGTGTGAGTGGAAGAGTACTTCCTTATCACCCCAAGTCTGGTGAGAAGGATCTTGAGGGGGCTGAATCCAGGCTAGCTATGTGTCTCCTGGAATTTGGGGGCACACAAAAGACTGGTGGGTGCAATATATTGATGAAGGACAAAGGCAAAAGGCTAAGGCAGGACCTGCTCATGGGGACAGCATGAGGATAATGGTCAGCAGTGGAGCACTAATGGCTGTGGCAAGGATGAGGGCTCCTGCTGGTCAGGATGCCACAGAAGGCAGCAAGGCGGAAGCTGAAGGAAGGATCCTTCCCCAGAGGAAGGCCTGCTAGAGGAGACCAAAGCAGTAGGAAGTTGTGGATGCACCTCTAGGGGCAGGAGGTGGGGAGTGGAGGATAGAAAAAGGTTAGCTGGAGGGTATATCATCCATAAGGAAATTGTGCAGCATGGAGTTCAGCCCTGCTTATCTACCAGAAAACACCAGCATTAGATCATAATAAAGCTACTGAAGTAAGACTTATTTCTGTTTTTCCTCACTTTCTTGCCACCCTGCTACAATGGGGTGGGCTTACTGGGGTAGAGGTTGCATAGGGGTGAAGGAGTTAGGAATTGTGCCAAGGGAGCTGGGAGATCTGGCATCATGGAAATAGAGAAAGTTGACCAGTTTTCCACTCCCTTCTCTGCTGCAGGCTTCTGCCTGAAGTGGGTCTGAGCTAATGAGGAGAAGTTAGTACATTACGTTAAACTGGACTGCTCTTATGTCTAGAAGCAACTAAAAAAACTATCATCTGCCCATGGTTTTATCTGGGACCAGGAGAAAAACAAGAGGGTTTGCAGGGGTATTTGTGATAAAGAATAGATTTGTTGGAGTTTTCACCCTTTTGAGTTCTACTCATCCAGCACACTAGTTACATCAAACAATTATATCTATCTATCTATCTATCTATCTATCTATCTATCTATCTATCTATGAAAAGAGGAAATATGCAAATTAGGCCAGGATGCCATAACTTGTCACAACCAGACAGAAGGAGGTTGCGTGCGCAGGTGAGGCCCGGAGTGGAGACGGAGACAGAGATAGGGGGCCGGCAAGCCACCGTGCCCCAGCTCGGGCCGGCCCCCCTGGAGCCAGAGCGGACGGACAAGGACGGGGGGTTGGCCTGCAGCCTCTGCCGCCGAACGAAGGCCCGGAGAGGAGACGGTGGGCCCACTTCCTGTGGAAGCAGCACGGCTCCTCCCATGGAAGCTGCACGGCTCCTGGTGGCATGCTTTGGTTCCCACTGGCTCCTGTGGAAGCGACAGGGGGCCTACTGCGTGCGATATCGCACGATGGGCTACTAGTAGTTTTATAATATATATTTTTTAACATATAAGACATTACTTTTCCTTTTGAAGTGTAAGGGGTTCCAATATTTGGTTGATGAATAGCACACATTTTTTTTTCCAAAGAGGAAGACTTGAACTCCTTTTTGTCTGTATTAGGACATTTAAATTGATCCCACATTTCCAAACAAACACTCACTGAAAGTGGGTAAAGGCACATAGAAAATGTGATATTTCCTCTCCCCACTTCTGTCTTTGGAATTCACCTAGACTAGCAGTTCTCAAACATTAGTATACCTTAGAATTATCTAGAAGTTTTGTTAAAACACAGTTTGCTTGGCTCTTTCCTCAGGGCTTCTGAGTCAAAAGGTCAGGATGGATGCTGGGGAATTCCTATTTTGAACAAAATTCCAGGTAATGCTAATGCTCCTGGCTCAGGGACCAGCCGGAAAAGCACTCACCTAGGCCACAGTCTGACTGGATTCCTAGTCTTTGGAGCTCTACCTGTCTCCCAGCCTGCGCTCTGGGAGTGCATGCCAGGTGTCATTAGTTTCGAAGACTTTTCAGTAAGTGCTACTTATGGTCAACCTTGGCATTTCCTTTGACTTAGTCTTATGGCCTTATTTAGTCCTGGGTGTTTTTAATGCCCCTTCTACTAAAATATATATTTTTACTTTTTTTACATTAAGGAGGTGTTGAGAACCAATAATTATTGAACACTTTCCCATTAATAAAACAAAACAAACCAAAAAAAAAAAAAAAAGAGAGAGAGACAAACCCCCCAAACTTTTCCTCTGTTTACCTCCCAGATTACCTGTTAGAAACCCCTTGGTAGCGAAGGAATCACATGGCCACATCTACAGCCACCCCTTCTCATGGGGTGTCTAAATGTAACATACATTTACATTTAATCTTCTTGGCCAATTATCGATAACTCTTTGGGGGCAAAAGGATATTTCAATAAATGATTCTTCCATGAAAGCATAGGCACACACATTAAAGATTTAGTATTCATACAAGGACTTCAAACCTCATTAGGTTTTTACCATATTCCAGATTGTACAGCTTCTTGTGCAGTAGTATGCTTCCTAACAGATGAAAGAGTTCTTGTCCTGTTTAAGGCTGCATTGTGTCAATGTATGTTATCAACATGTAGAGATTACATACAGATGGCAGGTTGTGGCCATCCTGAAAATCTATTTCTACAATTATTTTTATAGATAGAAAATGCAGTGAAGAAAAAGGAAAGGATTGGTTTCTAAAGCATAGGGCATGTATGCATTCAAACAGCTACCTTCCCCAAAACATAAATTTGACCAACTTTGGGGTCAGATTTTAGCAGGCACTATTTTGTTCTCTCTTCAAGGAAGGATTTAATTTTAAAGTTTGCAATGTTCTTTCTATGCCCACTAAATTTCTGTTCTGATTTTGGCACTTTCCCTTCGGTATTTCAATTACTAGTCTATAAATCATACAAATAGAAACGAATTTTAATAAACTTATGGGAATTAGCTTAAAGATTATTTGAATTTTTGTAGCCAATGCTTGCTATTCCTACTGCTTCTCCTCCCCATCCTCTTCTCTCCTGATGCAATTGGTCATCACAGTTCTAAGTGTAGCCACTCTGGAAGATTCTCAGATGTGGCTATGTAAGAAAATGCTTACTCAGTATTTTAAGAATCCTGTTTTGAGACTTAATTCATTTGCCTATTGTGGTTTATTCTGTTAATTTCACTACCTTAAAACAATAATAAAGATTGACTAGAATCTAATTTCATTTCATCTTCTTTCTAATCTTTCCCAAATCTTCTCATTGCTATTTTATTTGTTAAAGGTTGAATTTTTAGAGAAATTTCTGGCATGTTCTTCATTAAGTACAAATCCCATCAGTTTTACATTTAAAACAGAAAAATAATCTTATCACAAATGCTCTCCAGTAAGAAGTCATAAAAATTCTAAGATAATTTTCCTAGAAACTTTTTTTTCATGTCACATAAGTGAGTTACCCTTGCTTTTCGGTTACTTCCTAAATAACAGAAAACTTTGTCAAATCTACTTTTCCAAAGGTTCGAAATACTTGGGAGTATTTTCTCTCGGGTTGAGTCAATATGAAGTACATAAAACTTTATAGTAGCCCAAGAGCCTCTTGGCCTCCCCCAACTTCTTTTTTTTTTTTTTAATTAAATCTTTATTGTTCAGATTATTCCTTATGAGGCAAGACTTGCTTCAGTGGGGCTTTGGTGCTCACTGAGTCTGCCCGCTGAGTGTGTCCCTTATGGATCTGAGGAGTTGTAATCTGGATGGTTCCACTCTGACCACTGGGTACACTGGCTCTTGGGTCTCTAAGGAGATGCTAATTTAGCCTCTGCCTGAGGCTATCCAGCAGGAGCTACGGAGAGATCTGCAGATTCCTCTTCTTTGTTTGGGGTTTGGAGGTGCCCAGATGAGGCCCAGCTGTGAAGCAATGCAAGCTGCTGAGGGGCCTTGGGCCTTCTTTTGGATGTTCTGGGTCTCTCTGACCCAGCTGCAGTTTGTTAGGTAATTTTCAGATTGCAAAGGGCCAGGCCTTTCATATGCAAAAGCCTCTGTGCACAGCTTGGGTGGGGCGGGGTCTCAGGGAATCAACATAGGAGAGCAAACAGCTATGGCTGATCATCAGTCCTACCCTAAGAGGCCCCGCATCTCAGTGTCCTGGTAATCACTGCAAGCACCTCTGAGAGAAAGCTGCCCTCGTGTTCTGACCGATGCCAGACAGTCCAGTGTCTCCCCGTATGAGTCTGGGTCCCCAGAGACTGGAGTTCAGAGCAGTCGGGAGCTTGTACCTCCCTCCTGATTGAAAAAGACAACTGTGTCCTCAGTTGCCAGCCCTTTCCGCGAGCACCTCAGCACCTCTGCACTTTACTTCCGCACCTCCTCTGAGTCTCAGTGTGCTTTTCTCTTTCCTTCTAGTTGTAGAATTTCCACTTAGTTAGCCTTCCTGTGGTTCTGGATGATGTCTGTCTTGTCTTTTAGTTGTAGTTTTGAAGTGGTTGTTCAAGGCAGCAATTTCAGGTGTTTACCTATGCTGCCATCTTGGTTTCTCCTCCCCCAACTTCTTATGCTGTTTCCTCTCTTACCCCCTAGTGACAATTGTGACAGTTTATAGACAACCCAACTAATACCATTGCATAAAAATCTCACTCAAAAGAAAAAATTTAACATCCATACCTTTAGTGTCTAAGAAGGGATCTATAATAAAATATTAACATATTTACATACCTATTACCCTCCTCTTAGTAGATAGTCCAACATTAGAAAACAGGTAGATGGAAATAAGATGGATCAATGGTTCCAAGCTGCCACTCATGACCTAGGAAACTTCTAGAACTGCTGCTGGGGCAGTTTAAGGTAGTGTCCCCCCCACAATCTTTTTTAAAAAAATATATTTTTATTGATTTCAGAGAGGAAGGGAGAGGGAGAGAGATATAGAAACGTCAATGAGAGAGAATCATTGATTGGCTGCCTCCTGCAGGCTCCCTTCTGGGGATGGAGCTTGCAACTCGGGCATGTGCACCTTGACCAGAACTGAACCTAGGACCCTTCATGTCCACAGGCTGACGCTCTATCCACTGAGAAAAACCAGCTAGGGCTCCCCCACAATCTTGAATAAGAACAGTTTTTTTGTTTTTAAATAAGGCTCATTCATTTTTCTTTTTACTTTTAACTTGCAATATTTCTAATACCCTTTCTTCTATAGTTAGAAAATATTAGAGCTGTGTTTCAGGGCATCTACCATAGTGATAATTCATTGAATTAGAAATGGATAACTGACCCAAAGGTCATCAAGCCACAAACTGGGGAGCAGCCTGTGAGATCTGGCTCTCACCGATGAGGATGGCCAGTTCATCTCTTGGTGAGACCTTTGTACTAAAACTCCGTGACAACTGAAACCAGCTACGGCTTTAAACTGAAGAGTCACGCAGAGTCAGGAGGAGGGCAGTTGTTTTGACACTATGTGCAAGATAGCTCTAAAAAGGAGGCAGGCAGAGAGAGAAAAGAAAAGAACGGAGCAGATTTATAGAAAGAGGAAGAAGAGAGAAACCACAAGTTTTGGAGAGAAAGTAGATTCTAGGGAGAGAGAGATTGAACCTTGAGTTTTTTGGTGTTCATAGAAGCCCAGTTTTCCTTCCTTTATTGTTATGGAAATCCACAAAATCCCTGTATCCTGACAATAATCTCCATTTTTCCTCTTTACCTAACTGAATTTGAGTAGGTTTCTGTTCTTGGAGAGGGGGGCCATTCCTCAACAAAGTAGCCGAGGTGTTAATTTCGCTTGGGACTCCTGTTCTTCTTGAGCCTGTTAGGCAGCAGGGAGAGCCTTCCATGTGCCCTGCTGCTGGGATAGACTTTCAGACTCAGAAGTCTACAGGAGGAAAAGCTCTCAAGGCTGAGCATTTGAGCTGATCAAGTAGAGTTTCACAAATGCATGGCAGAAACTATCACGTTGAGAGACAAGAATTTTCATGGATCCAGGGGCCTGGCCCACAGGAAAGGACAGGAGGAAGGATGACACCCTAAAGACTAAGATTTGCTAAGAACCTTATTTGACTAAGACATCAATGAATTTGTCGCAGCTCTACCCAAAAGTGAGTGAAGTAGATTTTTGGCCATCGGGGGAAAATTGACGCTTGAGAAGAAAATAATCCTTTATAGAAAACTATAAAATCAATTTAAGAGAAAGAGTTACATTTTTTTTTCTATCTGAGTTTATAGCTTCTGAAAACTTTACCAAGAACATCAAACCATAAGAAAACACAGCAATTTCAGAAGAGAAGTTATACAAAGAAATAAAAATAATGTAGTTCCTCCTCCATTATGCACACATAATGGTGTGAGATAGGCAATCTTGCATAAAACCATGTGGGGGTCTCCACCTTCCACAGAACAGAATAATAGCTCACATTTACTGAATGCTTGCTACTACTAAATCTGAAATAAGAATTCTACTCCAATTATCTCAGTTAATCTACACCCACCACATGACAGTAGGCTTATTATTATCTCCATTTTATGGATGAAGAAACTGAGGTCCAAATGGGCCAATGCCTGTGGTTTCAAAGCTATCAAATTGAGGTCTGCTGTAGTTGCATAATTGCCAGCAGCCCTAGGACAACAAACTCCTTGAGCAGGGTCCTGAGTCCCACAGTCATTGGGGAAGCACTTTGGTATTATGGAAATATCATGAATTTTGGAGTCAAACTTGGGTTTTAAGCCTTTGTTAAATTAAACAAGGAGGCCATTAGTCTGAGATGGTTCTCATGTCATGGCAGCCTTCACAAGCAAAATCTAAGCTTGTAAATGGCTCAAGTTAAGAAATTGAAACCTAAGGATAACCCATTGCTAACAGCCAACTAGGTTTTAAGCTGTAGCCAGTTAATAATTTCCTTGGTTTGCTTCTGCCCCTTCTCTATAAAAGTCTTTCCTCAGTGGAGCACTCCTAACCACTTCTGGTTTGGTGCTGCCCTATTCAAAACAATTTTTGCTCAAGTGAACTCTTAAATTTTTAATATACCTCAATTTCTCTTTTAATATCTGGCTCCATTAAGCATAAGCATGAGAAGTTAGGAAGTTAACAAATGGTCTCTGAGCCACACTTTTCACATCTATAAAGAGAAGCTATTATACTTTATATAATAAGTGCATAGTATGTCTTCATTTTATGGAAGCTTTTTATACCAAAGCCTACCTCATGGGAGACACTCAGCAAAGATTTGTTGAATAAATGAGTGCATAAAAACCACCCATATTCAAGGGTTAAGGATTATTATTCAGAAAACTTATTTGTTTAGTAAAACACAGATTTTGATGAGAGGAAATAATACTTTGTATAACTTCTGAAATTGCTGAAAAGCATGCTTTTTTTTTTTAACTGAATAGGAAGAAAAAGGGACATTTCAACCATTTATTGTCTGCTGGTTCTTACCCATACAGAGAATATCCCTCTGGTAAAGCATTAACAAATTAAGTCAAATGTCATTAAGTCTGTCTGATTTCCCATTCATGTGGAACTTTAGTAGGTTACATAAACGGGCATCCTAATTCTCTATGCTCTGTATTTTTCCATTTTTAAATTGCTCTCTACTTTGTCCTTATTTAATTAAGAACTGATTACTTATCAGGTGGCCAAAGAATCCTTTTTTTTTTCTGCCTTCTGCTTCCCAAAGTTTAAAAAGAGAGGTGTCTCATTTGGATTATTCAGACTTCTCTAACTTTGCTCATTCATATTTATGAACCCCCCTGGCTGTTTTCTCGTGTAAATTGCTCTTAACAGATCAGTCTCCTTCAAAGCCTTTGCATTTACACAAAGCTGCTTCTATAACCAACAGGAACATTAGTAGCAGGTGAAATCCCCATTACTGGTGGTTGGACAGAAATGCTAACTGACTTTAAAAATTAACCATGATTTCCTCTAAACTTTTCCTCTGAATATTTCACCTGCATCTATTTGAATTTAGGGCCTTTCTAAAGACAAGAGCGTTTTCATCTGAATAGGAGCCTTACAGTAGTAACTGAAGCAAAGACAATTGTGGCAGTTTAACAAGCCCGAAAATTACCTCCAAATTACTGAAGGGTTGAGGCCGGCATGACTGGGACAAGAAGACCTTTGTAAATCTCTCCCCTCACTCTTAATTTTCCTAGTTCATCCTGTGCTTGTAATTTATGTTTTTGAGCCTTAGCAGTGCTATAGAATAGGCTCAGAAATCCTCGATTAAAAAGAAAGCAAATGAAAATTTAAGGAAAAGCTCTGACCAGTGGCACACGTCAAGCTGGGAGAAGGGACTGGACAGAGATGAGAATAGATGCATGATGCTCAGTAAAGTTGGGGTGACATAGGGAAGGTGCTTGCTGTCAGTCTCACCTGAGAACAAAGGACATTGGCCAGAATGGTTGTGGCCACTGAAAATCAAAGAAATTTGGGGAACTTAATTCCCTGAACAAAGAAGTTCAGGCTCTTGTGCCCTTATGCTCTTGGTTCCTCTTATGCTCTTGGGACTTTTATTGCTCAGAGCCTGCTCTTCTGTACTAGTATTTTCCCACATGACCCACAGCCATGTGGACCACCCCCTGCCACCACACACACACACACACACACACACACACACAATGGACTAATGGACTGCTGCTAGCCTGATGCTGAACTGGACCTGGTTGCAACATGGAACAGAAACTCTGAACATTGCCTCTGCTTCTAGCTTCACTGAAGGGAAGTCATTCCACAAAAATAAAGCTTCCCACCATATCTCATCCTCCCGTGGAGGCCTCCTGAAATGCTTATTCCAGCTACCCCAAGAACCCCAATTTCCCCAATAATACAGATGCGAAAAATCCATCTTTTGGGGAGTTAAGAAAGCATTTTGTGGCTATGCCCAGAAGGCAATGTATATTATATAAGGTTGTTTCTATGGGAACACGTTCTGATTTCTGAATAACTTTTGGACCCGCATCTGTTTGCAAATTGGGACTGCTCCTTCTTTCTGTCTTTTTCTTTCCTCCTTCAATGGGACGATGACTGAAGTATTCTGAGTCATTTCGCAGGGTTCACTTCGCATGTGAGTCTGTTTTCAGAAAGGTACTATGTACAATACATATACAACATTAAGTAAATTATTTGGTTTGGTTTTTTACATACATCAAGTGGATGGAATGATCATCCTTTATATTAAATGCATGGATGACCAACCCCTTATTCATTCGCCTCGTAGCTAAAACCCAAGTGCACGCTCTCCACATCTGTGTTCTTGGCCTCTGCTGACTAGACATGAGGGTGTGGGCTAATGCCCCGAAGGACCCAGGAAGGAGCCCTGGTTAGTGTACCAAGGACCCAGAACATAGTTGAAGACGCCTGACTAATTTTGGAGGCTGTTTTTGAAGCTACTTTTGAGCGATAGAATAAAATAATAGTAACCTCTTAAAGGAACAAAGAGATCCAGTAATGATGGAAATTTTTGTCATCTCCTTTCACTGGATGCCTGGTCCCTCTCAGGATATAATTTTGCCCAGAAAGCATGATTTGTTTTATAAATACTTCAAAAGGCACAAAGGTCCAAAGGACCAACCAAGATATTTTTTTTTTCTTATACACAGAAAAGTGTTAGAATCACATCTTTGTGTATGGCAACTAATCTGAAAATAGAAATCGAGGTCCTGGATGAAATGTGAATGAGATCGTAGCACGCAGAGAACTTCTTTGCTTAGTGTGTGTGGGAAAGATCAGCTGTATCTGATTAGTGCACATTTTATAAAGACGTGGTGTTGGAGGAAGCAATCAAGTTAAGTAGAGCCCAATGGAATCATCTGACATTTTTCTTTGATTTCTAGAGATTTTGGACCATAGGCAGACACCAGGTTAATGATGGACAATATGTAGAATTCAGAAAAGGATTTAATAAACAAGATACTTTTTAAAGATAAAGGAGGGCAAAGTACTGAACAGAAATTGCACTTCTCAGAGCCTGAGAGAAATAGTTACTTGTAGTAAAAGTGCCAAGACTAGAGGATGCAGGCAAAGAGTTGACCATACTCCTTGACCCATATGTCCTCTACCCAGCTCACAACAGGGCCAACTGCAGTGCTGAGAAAGAACACAGTGGAGACTTAGAAGGTACCTGAGTGATTGAGTGTTGAGAGAGCTCAGTGGTGGTAATGGAAGGAAAATTTGACCTGTCCATTTTATCTCACATTTGAGCAGCTCTAATCATTAGACATTTCTTACTAATCTGTATATATAAAGAGCCAGGGCTGTCATATCCAAAACAACCGAACAGACCACTGAACAGGCTGCATGCAATGACCAGGCCAGCAGGGGGATTAGTGAGGGACGACCAAATGACTGAGCAGCAGGCTGCGTGGGGCGACCAGGCTGGCAGGGGGGTTAGTGAAGGATGGCAAAACAATTGAACAAGCAGGCTGTGTGGGGCGACCAGGCCGGCAGGGGGACAGTTGGAGGCAACCAGGCCAGCAAGGGGGCCAGTTAGGGGCAATCAGACAGGCAGATGAGCAGTTAGGAGCCAGCAGTCCTGGATTTTGAGAGGGATGTCCGACTGCCGGTTTAGGCCCGATCCTGGGGATCGGGCCTAAACCGGCAGTCGGACATCCCCCAAGGGGTCCCAGATTGGAGAAGGGTGCAGGCTGGGCTGAGGGGACCCCCCATGCATGAATTTCATGCACCCGCCTCTAGTATTGAAATAAATCCTGCCCATGTGTACCTTTATCCAATGCTTCTAGTTCTGACTTCTAGTGTGATACAGCAACAATCATCTCCCTCTTTTGAGTGACAATTCTTCAAATTTTAAAGACAGTCAGGTTACATCCCTGTGCCCCCATTCCATTCTTATCCTGTCCTAAGCCATCTTAAATTTTATTTATTTGGTTAAATATTACTGATCCCTTCAGCTCTTCTTCATATGATCTGTGTGATAGATGCATTATTCTCCTGGTTTCTGGAGGCATTAGAGTTAGTCAATGGGCCTTGGAAAATGTTGGGCTGGATAAAACACTTCAGAGTTAGGGCGGCCATTTCAGAGCACCGAGGGACCATCCTTGTCTGGAAGCCTGTGCTCCTACTAGTGGAGACTAAGCTTCCCTTGAAGTTTCTGGTAGACTCACCTAATTATCAGCTCCATCTGAACTTTTATTCAATTAAATCTGAGGTCCTTTTTGTTTTGTTAAGAAAACCTCCTCCACCCTGTTCTTCTGTGGTGAATTGAAAAGTACTATTATCTTAAAACTTTATTCTGAATTCTATTAACTTTCATTTTATTTGTTCAGCCTATTGTTTCAGCATGATCTAATCTCTTTGAATCTTGATTTTGCCATCAAAAGCATGTTTTATTGTGGCATTTGCTGATAAACACATCTTCTATGCTTAACAGAAATGTCAATTTAAATGTTAATGAGGTGACATTTTACATATTAAATTAGAAAGAAGGAAAAGAATGAGAAATGTGTGGGGGAAAGAGCCATTTTTCATAAACATTTAATAGGGGCTTAGAATGATACATATATCTTGGAAAGAAATTTGACAGTAGGCAAATTTCTTTTTGAAGTATAATTTCTCTTCCAGGAAATAATACAAATGAATTAATCTGATCACACAGAATAGAATACTTATTTCAACATAATTTAGAATACTGTATTTTTCAGTATAGGAGGTGGGAAATCTAAATATGTTAGTAGAAGATTGTGTTAAATTCTATTTGAGCCTCAAAATGGAATATTATGCAGCAAGTGACAAAAAAAATCACATTTTTACATGGGAAAAAAATAGGCAATAAGATAGTCTGAATAGTAGACAATTTTTATTCCAGTAAAAAGATGAGTATGTATGTGTGAGGGTTTGTGTATCTGTACAAAAACATCTGGAAGGCTATGCATCAGTTTAATAATCTACACTAATAAAAGAGAAACATGCAAATTGGTGTCACTCTGCTATGCCCACCAGCCAATCAGATGAGTATGCAAATTAACCCAACAAAGATGGCAGTTAATTTGCATACACAGGCACAGAGCGAAGACTGAAGACAACGTAGAAGGAAGCCAAGCACTGCAGAAGGGAGCGAAGCTGCAGAGAAGCAAGTGGGGCGGCGGAGGCAGGAGTGAAGCCTCGGCGGGTTTCACTCCTTTCTCCGCTTTGTTCCGGCTGCAGGGAGCCCTATTCTTGCAGGAATCTTACTGCAACGGGCCTCTAGTCCTTTATAATAAAAGTCTAATATGCAAATAGACCGAATTACGGAACAACCAAACAACCAGTCGCTATGATGTACGCTGACCACCAGGGGGCGCACGTGGAACATGGCAGGCGTTGGCAGCAGGCAGCAGAGCTGTGGCGGGATGGTGGTGCAGGTGAGCAGGGATGCTAGACCAAGGCTGGGCTCCGGTCGCTGTCATCCAGGTGAGCCTCGGGTGGCTACTGAAAATTCTTTGCTCCCACGCCCAGTGGTCCTGCCCAGTGCTCACACCTGCTACTGGTGCCGGCCCCACTCACACCCACTGCTGGCTTCATCCTTGCTCACACTCGCTGCGAGCACTGGCTCTGCTCACACCTGCAGCTGGCACGGGAGCTGCCGCTCGCACCTGCTGCTGGTGCCCAGTGCTGGTCCTGATCACTCAGCACTGTCAGTGGGTGCGAGCAGTGGCTGCCAGCCCCGATCACCCCTGAGGACTTCTCCACCTCCCCCTGCTCCTGAGGGGCAATCAGGGCAACAGCTGCCGCTTGCACCCATTGACAGCACCAGCCCCAATCGTTCCATGCCATCAGCAGGTGTGAGTGGGGCTGGCACCATCAGCACATGGGAGTGGTGGCAGCAAGAGCAGGGCTGCCAGCAGACAGGGGACCAGGGTCCATGGAAGGAGGGGCCAGGCGGGGGCATGGAGGATGGGCCGAGACCCGCAATCTCGTGGCCCACACTTCCTTTCAAGGTGCATGAATTTGTGCACTGGGCCCCTAGACTATAATAATAAAAGCATAATATGCTAATTAGACCAGACGTCCTTCCAGAGGTCCTTCCTTTTGAACAAAGCCACAGCAGGAGTGGGCTGAGGCCCACGAATTTTGTGCATCGGGCCTCTAGTGATTATATAATGATGATAGAATTGCCAGTGAACTTTACATTTTTGTTTATATTCTCTACTGTGTAAATTTTCTAAAATGAACAAGCACTAGTTTTATAATTAGAAAAAGTTCTATTTTGGATTTTTTTGGGGGAAAGTTTGAATTAATTATGACAAACATGGGTCCTTTTTACCCTATTAAGTTTCTCTGGAAACTGACTCTGATAGGGAGATTTGGCTGCAAAGGTTAACTGAGAGGTGCTCTCAGCAGCTACACTTGTAACAGAATGAGGGAAACAGGACTCAGCAGAGGCAGAAGTTGAACTGCAAATTGAGTTACTACAAAGATCCTGTGTGGCCGAAACCGGTTTGGCTCAGTGGATAGAGCGTCGGCCTGCGGACTGAAAGGTCCCAGGTTCGATTCCGGTCAAGGGCATGTACCTGGGTTGTGGGCACATCCCCAGTAGGAGATGTGCAGGAGGCAGCTGATCGATGTTTCTCTCTCATCGATGTTTCTAACTCTCTATCTCTCTCCCTTCCTCTCTGTAAAAAATCAATAAAATATATTAAAAAAAAAAAAAGATCCTGTGGGGATCTTGGAAGCTTGAGTGGCCATTTAGATATGTCCTGGATTGGGCAAGGAACCAGGCTGAATAAGCTGGTCTTGACCAGTCATTGGATGTGGGCTGCTCCAGCAGGAAGTGTAACCTTGGATGATACAGCTCCCTTTAACTGAGGGCAATTTCCAAGGAAGAATTCATCTGTCAGCCATCAGCAAACATTCTTAAAGTTGGGGGAGTGAGCACCTCTCTCCTGAAGGAGGGAATCTGGGTGATGCACTACCAGATCTACTATAGAAGGGCATCACTGCACTCCTGCCTTATACCCCAATTATCTTATGTGGTTTTTTTTTTACATGAAAATAATTCTGTGTTTCTCCTCACAATCCTTCACTCCTCTGTCTCTCCACTTACAGATTCCCACAGTTAAAGCACCTTGATTGAAATGTGATTCTATGAAAAGTTGGACTGAGGACACATTCATTCATTCAGTCATTCATTTGTTAGTGCATTTGTTCATTCAATAAAAATATTTATTGAGCATTTATTGTTGTGCCAGGCATTGCTCTAGGCGCAGAAAACATTGTAGGAGCCAAAAATACCTTTCTCATACATCTTACATTCTAAGTGGCAGACTCTTGGCCATATGTAAATTTTTATGTCTCCCATCATTGATGAGGCTTTGTCATTGGGCCAAGTTAACTGACACTACTCTTAAGGTGAGTCTGCTCCCTTTAAGGAGTGTCTTAGTCACATGTGGATACAGATTTCTGACTGCTTTCCTCTAGTATTAGTCTTCCATACATGCCCAGAAAGGTTTGAATCCTAGCTGTGGATCCAACTCTTAGTAAAAATAAATAAGTAAATAAATGAATAATGAAAAAAGCTAAAAATAATTGCTTGGTATTGATGACTGATGACTATTTCATTCTCCAGAACTTTCTGTGGACATTGGAATACAACCTAACATACTCTGATTCAGCTAACCTCAGGAGATGTTTTTCCTGAATGAACACAGGACTCTCAAGTGGTTTTCTTTGCTCCTTCTTGGCACCTCTCTCAGATATATATGATTCATTTGTTTTAAGGTCTCATTTTAAAATGAAATTGACCAAGTGACTTTATGTGAAAAATGGGGGAAGAATAAGAAAATTGATAAGATGCTTTCTCTCAGTTGCACAACTCCCAATTTTGATAAGTAAGGCCAAATTATTTCACATTAATTCATTATTTCAGTGATGAAGAAACAACTTCTGTGGCTATTAAAGAAATCTAGTGGTAATAAATGAAAACCAGTGGATAGAATAAGAATGCTATAGTTTTCCTAGATTTTTTCCCCTTCAAAATTAGGTGAGTGTTATTTATATAAACTATATTACTTTTTTTTTAAGTTGTAATAATTTATTTGTGATTTTTGTTATTGTTAAATAAAAGTTTGGTTACTGAATTCAATTTTATAAAAACTAACACCACAATGTTTATTCTTTCATAGGAATATGGGAAAGTATAATCTGTGTAACTAACAGACATAACTGTGTTGACCATTCTCCCTATTTTAGGGTTAGAATCACATTAAGCTTCTCTGAATATTGTGAAAATGAAATACTTAGCAAAATGTCCCTGCATTCATAGCAATTTTTTCCTTGAAAAACAAAGCAAATGTTAATCATGCAGATTTATATTCTGACCCATTGTTATTGGTTCACAATAAAGGCTGTAGGTAAAACAAAAGCATACTCACAAATCAGGTACTGTTTCTTTTTTTAGTGGAAAATTGTATTTTCACCCTGGTAAAAACCTTAGGCTGGAAATGTCACCATGAAATAATAAAATAGTAAACAGTAAAAAATACCCACTCAATTGCACAAATGTATCAAGCTAAATCTCCTAACTAAATCCTCATGCTTAAGTGAAAGTTCCAGTAAAATTTACTGACAAACATTTTACAGAATAACTCATTTCCCTGCAAGAATGCATGGTACAAAACGAATAATGGGGTCATTGTTACCTAGGTTGATTTGTTCTGTGTATTCTTTAGCTTATCAGCACTTTCTCAGAAACTAATAAGAAATATGTCAAGAAAAAAATATTATGGAGACTTTAATTTTTAGCCACACACATCATCATTAGTATCTTTATTATCTTCATTGTCATTACCAATTCCACCACAGTACCACATAATTTGATGTTCCATAATGTGATATTTTGAGAATTTCCCACTGAAAATGTATTTTTTTTGTGTGTATTACATTAATGAATTCCAAATCACTTCGAATGAAAGTAGATTTTTATTTATTAAGTAACCTAATTTATTATATTACTAGAGGCCTGGTGCACGAAAATTTGTGCACTTGGGGGTGAGGGGTCCTTCAGCCTGGCCTGCGCTCTCTCGCAGTCTGGGAGCCCTCCGGGGATGTCCAGCTGATGTGGGCCTAAGCTGTAGTCTGGCCTCCCTCTGCGGCCCGCCCCTTCTCACCCTTCCACCACCACCGATTGCCGCTGCCTCCCACCCCCGATCGCCATCCCCTCCCTCTGCCCACTGGCACCTGCCTTGGCTGGCCTGGCGCTGCCCACTCGCTGGCCCTGCACCCCACCGAGCGGTCATTATGTCGTTCAGTTGATTTGCATATTAGGCTTTATTTTTATTTTATTAGGGTATATGACTAAAATATTAAAAGGAAGAGCAGTACTGTTTCTGGTGTGAATGAAAACTAATAACTATAAGAAGGTCCCATTAAACTTTTGTTTAAGAGCTTGGTCAATCAAGTTCTTTCGTTAGTTAGGGTACTCCAGAGAAACTGAAACAATAGGATATCTATCTCTATATCTATCTATCAAACCAATAGGGTTTATTATCTATCTATCTATCTATCTATCTATCTATCTATCTATCTATCTATCTATCATCATCTATCTATCATCTATCTATCTATCTATCTATCTATCTATCTATCTATCTAATCTATCTATCCATTATAAGGAACTGGCTCACATGATTATGGTGGTGGGCAAGTTCAAAATCTGCAGAGCTGATGTCCCGGTTTGAATCTAAGGTCTAGCACAGTGATGGTGAACCTTTTAAGCTCGGTGTGTCAGCATTTTGAAAAACCCTAACTTAACTCTGGTGCTGTGTCACATATAGAAATTTTTTGATATTTACAACCATAGTAAAACAAAGATTTATATTTTTGATATTTATTTTATATATTTAAATGCCATTTAACAAAGAAAAATCAACCAAAAAAATGAGTTCGCATGTCACCTCTGACATTTATTTTTAATGCCCTGTAATTTATTTATTTATTTTTATTGATTTCACAGAGGAAGGGATAGGAAGAGAGAGACAGAAACATCAATGATGAGAGAGAATCATTGATCGGCTGCCTCCTGCACACCCCCTCCTGGGGATCGAGCCTGCAACCCAGACATGTGCTCTGACAGGCACCCTTCAGTCCACAGACCAATGCTTTATCCACTGAGCCAAACCAGCCAGGGCTGTAATTTATTTTTAAAGACCTGTAATATGTCTTGGGGCTGGTTGTTTTGGGTTGATATTTTCAAAGTGTACATGGTATACACTTTCAAAATATAGTTTAAATTACAGCTTTTTAAAATTTATTTTGTTCCTTTTTTGTTTGTTTCTTTTTTTTTTTCAGGGACTCAAATTATTCATGTGTGATTTTGGGGGTCTATCCTCAATATTTGTCCATTTCTCTTGAATCCTTTTTCTTTCTTCATATCTTTTAATTTAAAATTCTTTCCTACTTTTACGTTCTAGTACTTTTAAGGTATCCATTACTGTGTACATTCATTCTTATAATCCTAATGATTTAGTCTTTATTTCTGAAATACAATTTTATTTTCTCTTAAATTTCCCCTCCCCTCCATCCCCCGAGCTGGCTTTTCTAATTCTGATCTATGCTGTTCTTTCACAGCTAGAATCACTGTCAGTGATAGCGGTATGTTACGGTCTTGAGAGAACACCCACTATTTGATCTGGATACCTTCCTCCAACCACCTTTTCTGGGATTATCATTTCTTCGAAACCGACTCATGCTTGCTTGGCTGCTGCTACAGGCACTTCTTTCTAATGACAGTTATTGGTGCCAGGTTGGGCTCCTGACTAAAACTGAGTCCATACCCATCACTTTAGATCTTGACCTTGAGCTCAATCTCTTTCTCGTGACTATTGACAGCCAAGTTTTCTGAGAAGCACGGGGCCTAAGATACTAAGAGATACAGAGATGCAGGTGGAGTAAGAGTTTTGACTGCATTTGAGGTTGCAGTTATGCCCGAGACCCAGCTGTGTTATCACAGTTCCCAACTTGGTTGTTCTGCTTGAAACCTATGTATCCATTCATAAGCTCTCCCTATTTACATAAGCATATTTGAGTAGGGATCTGTTAACAGAAGGGATGTATCTCAGACTGTCTTTAGATTGCTTTTCACACAAAGCATAATTGAGCCTAGAAGATGAAAAACGTTTTTTAAGCTCTGTAAAACCACATTTTTCTTCATTTCTGCAACACATTTGATAGTCTTAAAATAATACTTATTCTTCAGAGCATCCTCCTTCAAGTTTCTTCATTCATCATATTCGTATTTCTGCTTCACAGACACCTTTAAATCTGAGAGTGTTTACACTTTTTCTTCTCCATATTCATTTTGTTTGTTTCTTGTTTTATCCCTTTATGTTTTCTTTGTATATTCTCTAGGGGTTTTACAAATTTGTTATTCTGCATAATTTTCTTAATTCTCTGCGGTGTCTACTCTGCTCTTTACTGGGTTTAAAGTAGATTTTTCCTTTTGCTACTGCATTCTTTTGTCATTTCAGCCAATAGCCTTTGTACCCCTGCCTTTATTTCAGCCTTTTTGTGTGTACAGATGCTGTTCCTGTTTTATAGAGGCTCTAAAATCTTGGTGAGGGCACAATTCTTATCTACTTTTGAAGAAAAGAATTTTCTGAGCTATGACTTCCCTTAAACTTTAGGGAAATCTCTCCCTCCCTTCCAAATGTCTCTTTCTCCACGTTTTCCTGGGCTCCACTGTTTATTTCCTGGATGTACTGACTAACTCAGGGGAGAGTCATCCAGGATGGCTTTTTTCAACAAATTCAGTTTCCTGAGTCTCCTTTGGTGTTCGCTTGGGCTTGAGCAACTTTCCCCTTTCAAATCCCAGCCTGAAGGTCAGAATGTACTATTTTAATTTTATTCTGTTTGTAATGCCTGGCTGGCATTCATCACTGTGAAAGGAGGAACTAAAAGGAACCTTGTGCTCTGGCTGTGCTAGGGAGCCCGCTGACGTTCTTTGAACAGTGTCATCATATATGAAAGAGCACCCTGACCTCAGCACTCCAGTGCTCCTGTGTTTGTTTTGATTTTTATGTGCCTTCCTCTCCTCTCCCTCCCCCCCCAAATACAAAGCATCCTTGGAAACTATCTTAATGCTCCTCTCACTGCCTTCTAATGGAATGGAAAATGAAAGGAGAAAAGAACTGATGGAGGTGATTTAAAAGAGGACATTACTCTGTTTACTTCTGAAAATAATTGATTGCATTTTTTTTTTCTACAGAGTCCAACCACTATATTCTGGGGCTAGGTGTACGAAGGGGAAATGAGTACAATATTTTTCATTATTTTTTTTTTGGAGGGGGGGCGGGTATTGAATGTCTTTTGCTTCTGGGTCAGATGACTATCGCATGGATTTCAATAATTTGCTTTTCAATCTGTTCTCAATGACTGCTTTTAGGGGAAATTGCCTGGAAAATTTAGTACATCATTTTTTTCTTTTGCTATTGTCAGTTCTTGTCTCTTTCTTTTATCTTCAAGGTTGTTTTAATGGGAGGCAGCAGATCAGACACATCTAATCTGTATTCAGGTTTCCTATTAAATTTCTTTGGATTTTTGGAAATTGTACTAGTGTTTATGAAGACAAAACTCTACTAGTAAGTTTAACAGGAGCATGTTTGTATTTTTATTGTGAAAGACAATAAAGCAGAGATAGCTTGTTTCTATGGCCTCTGTTTCTGGGGGCAGAATCTCTGTAGTATAGTAAGTAATACCATGGACTTTGATGTTAGACCAGGATTTATGTCTAGACAACACCATTTCCTGTGACTTGGGGCTACTTACTCAACCATTCTGAACCCCATTTTCTCTTGTGTAAAATATAGATAAAAGTACCTACCTTCTAGGGTTGCTGTGAGGAATACATTTAGCATGTATTTGTATATCATAAATACTCAACAGTTGGTAGCCATGACTGATTATTATAAGTATGACAGGAGATATTATCTTTGAATTTCCTAAGTGCACGTGAAATTCTTAATCCTTGTAAGCAAGGTTAGGTCTTATTTAATATTTTTAGGAAATAATATTTATTATAAAGACATAGGCCATTACATAAGCTAACTCATATCATTTTAACAAGACACCACAAATAATTTTCCAGTCCAACACTCCTCACCCATATGTTAACATGCAAGCATATCCCTAGGTGATTTGTGTAGGAAGTGATCATTTCATTATTCACTCAGAAAGGTGACAATTGGTTCACACAGAGTATATTTCTAAAAGAAAACTGTTAACCTGCTTTGCCTACAGGCATGATAACAGTCTCTTTTAGGAAAACAACACTCTCCCACATGAGAAAGTAAACAAAAGGTTCTTGGCAAACATACTAAACAACTTAGCACTAGTCACATTCAGTCTTGCGAGACAGCAGTGAGGAAGGCGGGTCTGCACACCGTGGGAGTGCATCCAGAAACAGAGCTGCAGAGCTCTGCTCACGGTTGTTGGGTTTCAGTATCATAAAGCTTTGTCCAGCCACAGAAGCACAAGCATTACTGATCAAAGAACACGATTTGCATCCAAACTGGCATAATTCAGAAAACAGAATATACAAATATTCTTGGGAACTTCACCAACGCATTTCATGTTCCAAGAAAGTTATGATCATATCCAAGAAGAACCGATTCTTGATTATACAGGAAAGAATTGCAAAGTCTATGGCTTATCTAGCTCGATTGTTTGTTTCATTTCCTTCTTTTCTTGTTCCTCTGATGCCTAATCCTTTCACAATTCTACTGTTAACGTCATCACCCCTGGAGTTAGTCAACTTTCACAATGGAAGTTTCACTATCTTACAACTGATAGTTACTCAGGTTAAAAAAACAACAACACAAAACTTGAAAAGGAGAAATTTGAAACTATAATCTGTACCGGGATGTTAAAATATGTGTATGTCATTTGTTTGAGACTATTATCCCTAGAAAATAGCACAGTTTATTTTTATTTTAAAATACATTCAGGTTTGTGTGGTGTATGGAAAAAGAAAAAAAAGTTTAGCAAATGCTAGGTTGCAAAATAGAAATGATCATCAATTAAGGAGGAGCTGGTGGGTTCACAGAAAAACTGATTTGTACAGTCAGAATGTTCACTGCCTGATACAATGCAGGACAACTGGGCAATTATACATGGGCCAGTAGAGACTCATGTCTTCAAGTATGTAGTTCTAAGTGGCACCTGCTAGGTGTGTGATTTTGGGCAAGTCCTTTTTAATCTTTGACTCTCAGCATGGTTAATATTGAAGTGTGGTGCAGATATAAACCCCACTGTGTTTCTATAGATCCTTCTAATATGGAGTCTTTGAGAAAATGCAGGGTTGAAAGTTCAAAACAACACAGTAAATGAGACCTTTGCTTGGAGAAATTAAACATGGTCTCACAGCATGGAGGACATTCTGAGGGAAGGGGACAGGCAGTGTAATGTAATGGATCAGAGTAGGAACCCTGGGGCCAAACTGCTTGGATTTGAATCCCAGCACTACTATCGACCTGGTGTGTTATATTGAGCAGGTTATTTAACTTTCTGTTCCTCATCTGTAAAAAAAAAAAAGATGATATTAATAGTGCTTAACTTATAGTTGTTATAAGAATTAAACAAGTTAATATGTGTAACATGCTTACCCTGTAGCATATAATGCATGCTATGAACATACTTATTAAATCCATTTTGAGGAGATAAACATCAGTTCTTAAACAGTCTTGACAGTTTTGTGTTAAGGGCATATATTTTATACATGTGTGCTCATGGAAGTATTTCTTTCTTTTTTTTTTAATAATTTTTTTTATTGCTTAAATTATTACAAAGAGTATTACATATGTCTCCCTTTTTTTT
>NW_005353698.1:1115805-1118089 GCF_000412655.1 Myotis brandtii | reverse complement strand
ATTAGTTCCTGGTGCTGCGGGCTCGTTTTCTCCCAGCCCAGGGCTCTGAAGCCCAAAGTGCGCCCAGGATCAGTTCCAAGGTGCTCGCGCACTTCCAGGCCAAAGTTCCTGCAGCGCTGAGGCCCCGGCAAGGGTGGGTCTGATGGGAGTATTTCTTACTCTAATTTGGATATCATGTGGTTTAAAGAAGAAATTAAAATGAATAAAAAGCTGTGTTTTTAATTTGCATACAGCAGTGATGGCGAACCTATGACGCGTGTCAGAGGTGACACACGAACTCATTTTTTTGGTTGATTTTTCTTTGTTAAATGGCATTTAAATATATAAAATAAATATCAAAAATATAAATCTTTGTTTTACTATGGTTGCAAATATCAAAAAATTTCTATATGTGACACGGCACCAGAGTTAAGTTAGGGTTTTTCAAAATGCTGACATGCCGAGCTCAAAATGATCACCATCACTGGCATATAGGATTTTTAAAAAAATGAAATGGATGATAGCAGGTTGGTTGTAGTATATTCTTGGGTCTGGGGACTGTTGAATCTTTGTACCAGTCATAGGAGATCTAGGTTGTCACAGCAAACCACCTGAATTTGAATAGCACAGGCTTCCAAGAGCCCCTGAGAAGGCCAGTAAGAAGGATATTTGGAAGAAGACCTGGGTTCCTCACAGTGGGACCAAAGCACTCACAAAGCCTTATAAATAGCTGCACACGCAATTCCACAGGAGGAAGCTCTGGGAAAGGGTAATTTCTAGCTTTAGCTCCTACCGTGTGAAGAATCGGCTCATTTTGGTTTTCATTTGTTACCACAAATGGGACACTATCTGTTACTTCTATATTCCCCGGTCATCTAGGAAATTACTTTGCAGTTCCCCTTTGCAGAAACTGAATTCTTCCTTCCCACTTCCTCACTCTAGGCTAATAACATCACTGTTATCTCACTGAGAAAATAGAAGCTCTCAGAAGAGGACTACCAGCTCTTTTCACCACCAGATCTACCCACTCGGCGGCATCTGTCTCTATAAACTCTTCCTTGCCTGCAATGGTAGGTCTCTGCTTCCTTCCTGTTACAGCCTCTCCCTTTTGTATTCTGTCCTTCAGCCATTTTTCTACTCAGAAATTTGTTTTCTCTACTCCAGCAATTATTCTTTCTCCTCCTTTCCTTCTGCACTACTAATCATGCCTTCTCTACCAGATCAGTCCCATCAGAATATAAACATACCGTAAACCCCCCATAAAACACACAACTTTCTCAGATCTCACACCCCCCAGCCCAGATGCTGCACTATCTCTATATATTTTTTTGGAAATACTCATTTTGTCATGTTCTCACCTTACATTCTCTCTGGAACCCACTCCACTCTGGCTTTGTCCTTCCAGTTTACTAAAACTACTTTTTTTTCAAAATTATTGTTGGTCTCTGTGTTGCCAAATCCAGCCATCATTTCTTAGTCCTCATCTTCAACTACTTGGTAGGATTTTCATACAATAAATTGCTCCTTCTTTGAAACATGTCATTTAGCTCCTGGGACACCTCAACCTCCTGGTTTTCTTTTGAGCCCCCCCGTCTACTCCTGTCCTCGTTCTCATGTTGGAGAGCCCAAGGATTTAGGACCAGACCTGGTTCTCATCTCCATATACAAGTCTTTCCCATCTCTGTGACACTGTCACAACTAATTATGCCAAATATCTAGGAGTTATCTTTGAGTTCTCTCTTTTTCTCATACTTCGAATCAACCTGTCATCTGTAAAATATAACCAGAATTGAGTCATTTCTTGGCACTTTACTTCTGTCACCTTCATCCAAGCCACCATTATCCCTCTTTTTGATTACTACAAGCTTCCGAACTCCTCCTCCTTGCTTTCACTTGTGCCTTCCTTTAGTCAGTTCTCTACAACAGCAGTGGGAGTGATCTCATGCAAATAGAAACTGAGTAAAGTCTTCCAGGGACTCCCAATTTTCTTAATAAGACACAAATTCCCTGCAGTGGCTAAAGCCTTCCTGACCTGGCCCTGACTACCCTCCCACTGCATCTCCTGCTCTGCTTGGCTCCATTAGCTCCAGCCACACCCACTTCTCACTGGTCTTTGAACACTCCAAACCTGTTCCTGCCTTAGGATCTTCACACTTGCTCCTCCAGGAGTCCAGATTGCTTTCTAGCTTCATTCAACTCTTTGCTCAAACAGCACACTTTAAGAGAGACCCTTCTTGATAATCATATCCTAAATAGAATTCTACCCTTCTCTAGTTTCTTATTCAGCTTTATTATATTTTATATT
>NW_005353698.1:1110907-1115741 GCF_000412655.1 Myotis brandtii | reverse complement strand
TTATAGATTTTATTGTTACATGTTTTATTATATAGTTCTTTGACTATAATCTTCTATGCTGATCTATAAGTTCTATGATTGTGAGAAATGTGTCTGTCATATGAGAATCAATCTATTCACTGATATATCTCTAGTGAATAGCACTTAGCAGATTGTAGGTGCCCAATATGTATTTGTGGAATGATTAAGTCAACCTTATTGAATGAATTGTTTTTAATATTTAACATTGTTATATCCTCTTTGTGGGTTATAGATTTTATAATTTAAAAATATTATTTATTCCAATGAATGTTTTGGCCTTAGATTCCAGCTTATTTGATATCACTGCTATGCTGCCTTAGAAATTATTTACATTATCCTGCTATATCTTTGTGCATCTCTTTTTATTTATTAACTTTGATTCATAGCGATATCCCCTATTTCATTCTGATTTGCCAAATTTAGGTCGCATTGTTCCATGAGAGCAGTGTCTTTAGCAGCGGCTAACCTACACAGAAACATCAACAGTTGCAATTCTTTAGGTTGGGTAGTTTTCTTAAAGTTAGTTCCTTGAACAAGAGTCTTCTGGGGCTTTGCCAGCTGTGGGGTGAAGGAAGATGTTGTAATCTGTGGGACCTCCTCATCTGCCTTTGTTGAACTCAAATATTATTTGTGTACAAGAAGCCAGGATAGGAAGAGATGGGGCCTATCTCAAGTTGCTAGTAGGTGAGCATATGGCAACCCTATAGGGTTGGTCTGAGTGAAATTTTTTCAGCAAGTTCATTTATGAATGGATCTTGGTATTGAATGATGGTACATAGTAGAAATTGAGGGGAAAATTACCCATTTACCATAAATTATATTATAGTTAAACTATTTTCTTAAAACCATTGTCACAACAGTTCTTTTAACCTTGGATCTTTAATATTTTTAAATTATAGAATTTAAGATTCTCATTTCTCCCTTATTTTAATCCTTAATATTGATGTCCAAAGCCCATCTACACTCATGACTGAATAAGGAAGGCCAGGCCCCTGTGAAAAACAAAAAGATTGAAGTGCATTCATACCCTATCAGTGACATGTCCATTATGATGATCTTTTCAAACTCTGCCCCACATGCATGAAGTCATAGAGTCCCTTCTCATGTCATCAACCCTAAACCAGTGGCTGATAATCTAAAATGGATTCTTTATTTTTCTAAGCAAATGTGTTACTCATCTTAGTATCCTTCTTCACAAAGGCAACTAGGCAGCTAATAATCCCTGGCCAGCTTCATAAGATGAGACCAACTAAGGATTTTTTATCCCCTTCAAATCTTGTTCTAACTTATGACCTTGAAAAAACTCAAGTGTAAATACATCAGTATGGTGAGGTCCATATCTGCATATCTGACCATCAGATCCAATAATGAGAACAGATTCTATATATATAATGAGACATATTATATAAACTCAAGTGTACAGGACATTGAAGTTTGCTTCACTGGGATTTATAAGCTCAATTCATTTTTCTTCAACTTTTATGTTCTAGGGAACTTGCTTATTGAGTTAGTAATACTTCTGTATATTGTGAAACTCACCAAAACCCAAAAATAAGTTTAAATAAAAATTTGGAGAGGACTTCCTGCCCCTGCTGTGAGAAGTAGGTTCTCTTCATTGCCAATTTGTTAACTTTTTGAGCATTTCCAAAATATTTACTCATTCATTCATTATTAGCTGAATAGTTCCCACTTGTTAAGAATTGTTCTAAGCTCTGGGGATAGGTCAGTGAACAAAATGGACAAATCTCTGCCCTTTTATAATGCTTGTTTTATTAAAGGAACCCAATGTTTAAAAATAAGCAGACAGACATATAATGTCATTTTGTGAAAAGTCATACAGAAAAAATAAAGCTGAGAACCCAGAGGGTATGCAAACTCATTATTAAAGAGAGACAACCTATCCAGTGGTCGGCAAACTGTGGCTCTCGAGCCACATGCGGCTCTTTGGCCCCTTGAGTGTGGCTCTTCCTAAGCCTTAGGAGTATTCTAATTAAGTTAATAACAATGTACCTACCTATATAGTTTAAGTTTAAAAAATTTGGCTCTCAAAAGAAATTTCAATCGTTGTACTGTTGATATTTGGCTCTGTTGACTAATGAGTTTGCCGACCACTGAATTAGGCCCATTTAAAAGATATTCCAGCTATCATGTTGATAAATTGAAAGCCCTGGTTTTGTTTGTTTGTTTGTTTGTTTTGGGTAATGGGTCTATGACAGGTTACCCAGACTGGCTGCATGGGAATTTCCTGGAGGTCCATATTAAAAGTAAAGATTTCTGGATCCTATCCACAATGCATTAAACCATAATCTCAGAGTTTAAGACCTGAGTTTGTGTGCCTTTGAGTGAGTTCTCCAGTTAACTGGATATGCTATCAGGTTGGGAATCACTGCAGCAACATAAGGACCAAAAAGGGCATTAGACACAGTCACTGGTTTTCTTATTAGCACATGGAGAAGTCTGTTAGGAGCAGTATAAGGTAGTTTGTGTTTTTTGTTGACCTTTCTTCATCCTTAGTCTCTGTAGGCAAGAAAAGGCCAGAACAGGCTCCATGACCTCAATATCGAGGCTCAGTTACAGAGGCTCCTGCAGTACTTCAATATTATTTTGAGGTTAGAATCAGGCAGGTGTTTTGATGGGTCAGGTAGCAATTTATAGTCAGGCATAACAGTGATGTGATTTGTTCTTACAGCCTTCTGAATTGGATGCACAATTATTCTACTCTTAGATGAGCTGTGTGTGCACCCCACGCCGCAGAGAAGAAAAGATGATCACTCTGACACATGGGCCATGGCTTTATGGTCACACTGTAGCATCTTGATAGTGAAGAAATTGACCATAATTTCAATAAGGACAACAAATAATAATTTTAGATTGATAGTTCTCAATTTTTAACATGACTGTATATAGCAAGTGACTTGGTTGATTACCTAGTGAATTATTTGTAATCTGTAAACCTCAGAAAAGACATTAGGAAGTTTCATTGGTTGAGGTTAAAGATTATGTGGGGGACCAACCTTCATATTAATAAATAAATCACCTGAGGAGCTTAAAAAATCTTCCCCACCTCCAGATATTCTGAATGAATTAGTCTGAGGTGGAGCCTAGGGATCTGATTTTTTTAAAAAAAATATTTTTTTTAAAGAGAAAGCCAGTTTATTACTTATTAATTTTTGCAATCCTCACCCAAGGATATATTTTTATTGATCTTAGAGAGAGGAAGGGAGAGAGAGAAAAACAAACAAACATTGATATGAGAAAGAAACATTGATCAGTTGTCTCTCAACTGTGCCCAATTTGGGATCAAACCCAAACCCTAGGTATGTGCCCTGACTGGGAATCGAACTTGAAACCTTTTGGTGTATGAGGCTCCAAACACTTGAGCCACCCAGGCAGGGCTAGGCCTCTGATTTTTCAAAAAGCTTCATGAGCGAGTCCAGTGTACGGCCTGCGTAGAGGACCACTGTTCTGCGGCTTAGCAAGTGGTACCTTGGTCTCCCTGTATCCTTGTCCAGGAGCAGGCTCCTATGTTCTTGTCAGGCCTGTCCCCTTTTCTAATTTTCACATTTAACCAGGAAAACAGAACACATTAGCCACACCACGTACTTGTCAGGGGATATTCTTGTGAACTCATGACTACTCAGTAATAATCAGAAGTTAATTTAGAAAAACATTATTAAAAATTATTAAGCCCTAGCCGATTTGGCTCGGATAGAGCATCAGCCCATGGACTGAAGGGTCCCAGGTTCTGTTCCAGTCAAGGGCACCTACCTGGTCAGGGAGCAACCAATTGATGTATCTCTCTCACATCAATGTTTCTCTCTCTCTCTCCCTCTCCCTCTCCCTCTCCCTCTCTCTCCCCCTTTCCCTCTCCCTCTCCCTTCCACTCTTTCTAAAAATCAATGGGAAAATATCCTTGGGTGAAGATTAGCAACAAAAAAGTCATTAAATAGCCCTGCCTTGGTGGTTGAGCATTGACCCATGAACCAGGAGGTCATGGTTTGATTCCCAGTCAGCACATGTGCAGGAGGCAGCCAATCAATTATTCTCTCTCATCATTGATGCTTCTAGCTCTCCCTCTCAACTTCCTCTCTGAAATCAATAAAAAGTATATTTAAAAAAAGTTAAGAACCCCCCACCCCCAAATCATTAAATAAAATCTTACTGTGTTTCAGATAGAAAAAAACAAATCCGAGGCATTACTATAAAACTAGTAACCACTAATACCTAGTTTGTAACCACTAGCAGAACTTCCTAATTAGAATGAATGCTTTTGTCTCTTTTTATTCAGTTCTGTGTATTATCTTGCACTAGATTTAAATGTTGACCTATATAGAATCCCCTATCCATACACTTAGATGACAAGCTTTTGAAAGAGGAGAATATGTCTTTTATGTGCCTATGTCCTTTATATCTTTTAACTAGAGGCCTGGTGCACAAAAATTTGTGCACTCGGGGGGGAAGGGGGGGTCCCTCAGCCCGGCCTGTGCCCTCTCGCAGTCTGGGACCACTCGGGAGATAACGACTTGCTGGCTGAGGCCTGCTCCTGGGTGGCAGAGGGCAGGCCCAATCCCTAGGTGCAGCCCCTGGTTGGGCTCAGAGCAGGGCTGATTGGGGAATTGGGGCGCTGCCCCCTGTCATGCACAGAGCAGGGCGGATTGGGAGGTTGCAATGCCACCCTCAGTCACACTCAGGGTAGGGCCGATTGGGGGGTTGGGGCACCGCCCCCTGTCACACTCAAGGCAGGGTCAATGGGGAGGTTGCGGCGCCACCCCCTGTCACGCACAGAGCAGGGCCGATCAGGGGGTTGGGGCGC
>NW_005353698.1:1105679-1110691 GCF_000412655.1 Myotis brandtii | reverse complement strand
GTACACACAGAGCAAGGCCCTTGGAGGGGGGTTGGGGCGCCACCCCCTATCACCCACAGAGCAGGGCTGATCAGGGGGTTGGGTCGCCGCACCTTGTCACACACAGAGTCCCAGGGCGATCAGGGGGTTTGGGCGCTGCCCCCTGGCACGCTGATCCGGTGACAGGAGGCCTCGAGGCTCCGCTGATCCCGGTGCTGGGAGGCATATTACCCTTTTACTATATAGGATAGAGGCCTGGGGGCTGGCTGGTTTGCCCTGAAGCGTGTCCTGGATCAGGGTGGGGGTCCCCACTGGGGTGCCTGGCCAGTCTGGTTGAGGGGCTGAGGGCTGCTTTCAGGCTTGCGGTTGTTGACTGAAGCTCCCAACTGCTCCTTTTTTTTCTCTTTTTTTCATTTTATTCTGGGCCAGTTTTAACTCTGGCTCTAGCTCTGAGGCTTCCGCTGGTTTGTTTGCGTTCTATAATCGAAACAATGTATAACTCCAGCTCTGAGATCCCAGGGTTTTGTTTAGCTTCTATATTTGTTACAAAGTTTCAAACTGCCAGCTCAGAGGCCGGCAGCGCAGGCGGGGAACGTTGGAGTCCTCCTTCACTGCAGCAAGCAAGCCTCATGTTCGCTTCCAGCTGCCTGGCTGCCGGCCGCCATCTTGGCTGACAGTTAATTTGCATATACTCACTGATTAGCCAATGAAAAGGGTAGCAGTCGTACGCTAATTACCATGTTTCTCTTTTATTAGTGTAGATATTCCCCCAGAATACAAATGGCATCAGGAATCTAGCAGCTGTTTAATAGATATTTTTTAAAGAATGAATTAATGAATGAACAATTGATCCTTGTATCTCAAGTGACAGAATATTAATTCTCTCCTTAGAATTTATAAACATCTTAGAAAAATTTATGAAGAATTTTAAGTACAAAAATAAAGCCAAGTGCCATACATTGGATTCAAACACACGACAAATCCTGCCAGTGACATCCTTGTCTAGGTAGGTTCAGGCCTTCGTCTTCTTTCTACTGAGAATTCTGTATTCCATACTTTCAGCAACTCCTCAGCTACTAGTACACCAGAACCTGTGTGTGGGATGGAGGGCAATTTATCAGTTTCTTTTTATATCAATGCCTGAAACTTATGGCTCCCAACCCTTCCCAGTTGCCAGTGATTGATGGGTTTGTTTACCACCTCTCCCTCCGGTCTGGGGGGAGATACTGAGTGGGGTTTCTGCCAGCAATCTCCGAGGTTTGGCGGAGTCCCAGATCCCAGAGCTCCGCAGCCGGAGCTGTGTTTGTGCCATAGAAGCCCTTGGGCTTTTCTGGATTTTAATCACTTTGTGAACAGATGCATTTCTGTGGGGACGGACAAGGTAGTGACACTTGCACTCTGCTCGTTCAAACCTAAACTCTGCTTGGTCATGAAGCCGTGTTCGTTTTTCTCTTCCAATAAAAAATTAAATGGAAGATGTTTCTTTCCATCTGATTCCTGTTTCCACAGTTGCATTGCTCACCAAAATTAAAGAGACTTTTATATTGTAATCTCCAATGATTAATAATCCCTTGATAGTTGAAAGATGACAAGAGAGTTGAATGGAAACAAATATGTAAGCTATCAGCAAACTCACTGTGCACAGCACGTGTATGTAGAGTAGCAAGCTGTTTGCTGTCTTTGAGAAGGAGAAACCTGGGTGCGTGCATGCGTGCATGAATAATGATGCTCTCCACGCAGAAGCAACATATGTTTACTTCTCACTATCTGACAGGGTATAGAGTGTGTTATTTAATTACAAACATTGGCTTTCACACAAAAATAGGAGCTACTTTAGATTTCATGGAACTGTCCTGTGAAGAAGGAAGGTGGGAAATAAAGTCAAAATTAATGAAAGAATTGTTGTACCTTGTTGCTGCCAGGAAATCTGGTGTACACAGTCTGATCATTGACCTGGATGCTTTGAATGCCAGCAGCCTCTCTCTCTCCCTCTCTCCTTGATTTCTCTTGTACTGTGTGTTGCCTTCTCTGAAAAATCCATAGAAACCAGGTCTGGTATTTTTATTGTGCTGAAATGATTCTGGGAAAAACAGGTTCTAAATAAACACGGCAGGTGTCAGGAAAAGCAGCTGGGTCTGGTTGAGAGGGTCTAACAGATGGGAAAACATTGCACTGGAAATGGCGAGGACGAACTTTTGATTGTCTGATACCGACACCATTTTGGGTGTGGGTTTGTGACCATTTATAAGAGCTGCTAGCCACCAGCCTTCATCAAATTGTGATGCTGTTAGAGGTGAAAAATGACAGGCGAATTCAATTGAAGAGAGAGGTCCCTTAGAAAGATCAAAAGAGAAAGGAGGGGCTCTATCTAGCTGACTGAACTTTTTGATTCGAAAAATACAGTGCTGTTCTGAATGAATCTTTGGTAAATAAACATTCTTCATAATAAAGTGGCCTGTGCTATACTACATAACAAACAGAAATTTCATAAATTGTGCAAAGCAGTGTTGCTACATTTCCTACCCTTGTAACCTCCGATTCTTCAGGCCATGTGAGAATCAGGCCATGTGAGTCAGAAGCTAAACACTGACTATTGTCAACAATAACAGATTATTTCACCAGCTCTGGTCCTTGTAGAATCTCCCCTCACCCTTATGTTTCTGGGCATGCCCAAGGCATGTTTGTCTAAGCTCACCATGCACATCATTTTAGCTACATGAGGTCAACTGCCATTTCGTCTTTTTCTCTTACTCTTAACTCCCTGCAATGCCTGTTGCTAACAACTTCAGTTCTCAACAAGTCTTAGGAAGACTGCCTTTAAGTTGCTGCACCATTTATAGTGTGTGTGGGGAGGTCATTATGTTGGTACTGTTGGTTGCCGGTGGCAGAAACCCAATTTAATTTCTCCTCGAAGACTAATGAAATCCGGTGGCAGGACTACCGCGTCTCAGGACCAAGAGGTCAGGAAATCCAGCCTGTCAGGAGTCTCTCTCTCACTTCTCACCCTTTGGCAATGGCTTTATTTTCACCTTTGCATAGTCTTTCTCTTCTTCCCCAAGGGACATGCTGATAGTTTCTAATATTGTATTTTGTAATCCAGGCAGCCCAAAGAGGTTGCCAACTCTCTCAGTCCTAGAATTTTCAGGTGAGGGTCTTGTTGGCTCCGTGTGGGTCAGGGGCTCTCCTCTGGATCAGTCAACCATGGCCGTGGAGGAAAAAGGGTGTGATGGGCTCAGTGGAGGCAGGGACCCACTCCTGAGCCCATCACCAATGGTCAGGGAGCAAGTTGATGTGGTGACATGGCTGCTAAGTGACAGGTGGTCAGGAGTCATATCTGCCTTCATCACCACTGAATCCTGAATGTAGAACCTCTTACTAGTAGGCATTTTGAAAATCGGAGCATGAATGGATTATGTGTATGCCCGTGTGCGTGTGCGTGTGTGTGTGTGTGTGTGTGTGTGTGTGTGTGTGTGTGTGTTTCATTTTATTGGCTCCAGCCTGCTACGAGGAGATGCTCTTTGGTGCTGGTTGGTGTGGTGAAGCTGAAGATGGATGGAAGTCAGCCCCAAGGGCAACCTGAGTTCAGGTGTTTAAATGATGGTAAGATTTCAGGATGAGCCACGATCGTTGTCCCTTTTCCTTTCCAAAGACTCCTCGTGTCCTTGGAGAGAAGAGTCTGGAGCCAGCACCCAGAGTCCACAGGAAGCTTGTTTCCAGGAGCTTCAAGGGCGGAAGGGTAAGTGGTGATTGTCCCCTGCTTCTCTGGGCCCCGAAGCCCAGCACAGAGCTGCCCTGCCTCCTCCACCACCAGCTACTGTCCTGCAGCTCCCCTTTCTCTTGTTCCCTGACCTGGACACAGATCAATCTTCTCCTTTAACCTCAACCGCTCTTCAACTACTTATTCCAAAGTAGCTTCATACTTATTGCATTTACTTCTATTAAATTTGAAAATAGTACCTACACAATGACCAAAACTTGGAAAACAGAGAAAAGATTAAGAAAATACAAATGTTCACCGTTCTGTGTTTTAGCACTTTCTGTATATAGTAATTCCTTTTTTTTTTTGACAGACAACTGTTTAGTTTTTATTTCATAATCATAAACTTAACTCTGCAATCCAGCTAGACTGGGAAAAGGTAAGGAAATTATGGAACCCAATAAACTGTCAAGAGCACAAAGATTATAGAACATTCCAAGCAAATCGGGGTGAAGGGGTGATCTCCTGAGCTACAGAAGGAATGGTCTGGTGGTTAAGATAAAACACAAGTCAAATGTATTAGAGTTGTCCACAGTCAGCAATGGTGATCTTCTTGCTGATCTTGCTATTCCTGAACCCAAAGCACTCCATGGCTGCCGCAATATCCTGGCAGGACCAAGAGGTCAGGTAATCAAGCCCTTTGGCAATGGCTTTATTTTCACCTTTGCATAGTCTTTCTCTTCTTCCCCAAGGGACATGCTGATAGTTTCTAATATTGTATTTTGTAATCCAGGCAGCCCAAAGAGGTTGCCAACTCTCTCAGTCCTAGAATTTTCAGGTGAGGGTCTTGTTGGCTCCGTATGGGTCAGGGGCTCACCTCGTCGAAGACCACATGCTTGCCATTCATCCACTCAGTCTTGGCAGTGACGATGACAAACTGGGAACGATTGTGTTGGGTCCAGCATTGGCCATGGACAAGATGCCAGGACCTGTACGTTTCAGGACGAAGTTCTCATCCTCAAATTTCTGCCCATAGATGGACTTGCCGCCTGTGCCATTATGGCGTGTGAAGTGACCACCCTGGCACAAAAATCCTGGAATAATTTTGTGAAAGCAGGAACCTTTATAACCAAATCCTTTCTCCCCAGTGCTCAGGGCACGGACGTTTTCTGCTGTCTTTGGAACTTTGTCTGCAAACAGCTCGAAGGAGACGCAGCCCAAGGGCTTGTCTTTGACGACAATGTCGAAGAACACGGTGGGGTTCACCATGGCTGGTCATGGGCGGCTTCTGGGCGGCAGCGTCTGCAAAGCCAGTAATTCCTTTTTGTTTGTTTTT